>NW_024609815.1:225000-242500 GCF_018296145.1 Oncorhynchus tshawytscha
GAGTCAGTGTGTTGGCAGCAGCCACTCAATGTTAGTGGTGGCTGTTTAACAGTCTGATGGCCTTGAGATATAAGCTGTTTTTCAGTCTCTCGGTCCCAGCTTTGATGCACCTGTACTGACCTCGCCTTCTGGATGATAGCGGGGTGAACAGGCAGTGGCTCGGGTGGTTGTTGTCCTTGATGATCTTGATGGCCTTCCTGTGACATCGGGTGGTGTGGGTGTCCTGGAGGGCAGGTAGTTTGCCCCCGGTGATGCGTTGTGCAGACCTCACTACCCTCTGGAGAGCCTTACGGTTGTGGGCGGAGCAGTTGCCGTACCAGGCGGTGATACAGCCCGACAGGATGCTCTCTATTGTGCATCTGTAGAAGTTTGTGAGTGCTTTTGGTGACAAGCCGAATTTCTTCAGCCTCCTGAGGTTGAAGAGGCGCTGCAGCACCTTCTTCACGATGCTGTCTGTGTGGGTGGACCAATTCAGTTTGTCTGTGATGTGTACGCTGAGGAACTTAAAACTTACTACCCTCTCCACTACTGTTCCATCAATGTGGATAGGGGGGTGTTCCCTCTGCTGTTTCCTGAAGTCCACAATCATCTCCTTAGTTTTGTTGACGTTGAGTGTGAGGTTATTTTCCTGACACCACACTCCGAGGGCCCTCACCTCCTCCCTGTAGGCCGTCTCGTCGTTGTTGGTAATCAAGCCTACCACTGTTGTGTCGTCCGCAAACTTGATGATTGAGTTGGAGGTGTGCGTGACCACGCAGTCGTGGGTGAACAGGGAGTACAGGAGAGGGCTCAGAACGCACCCTTGTGGGGCCCCAGTGTTGAGGATCAGCGGGGTGGAAATGTTGTTGCCTACCCTCACCACCTGGGGGTCTTTCACTCTCACCTCTAGATTACCTCTCTAACCTCTAGGTTACCTATCTCCCACTCTAACCTCTAGGCTACCTATGTCCCTCTCTAACCTCTAGGTTACCTCTCTAACCTCTAGGTTACCTATCTCCCACTCTAACCTCTAGATTACCTATCTCCCTCTCTAACATATAGGTTATATATTTCCCACTCTAACCTCTAGGTTACCACTCTAACCTCTAGGTTATATATTTCCCTCTCTAACCTCTAGGTTACCTATCTCCCACTCTAACCTCTAGGTTAACTCTCTAACCTCTAGGTTATATATTTCCCTCTCTAACCTCTAGGTTAACTCTCTAACCTCTAGGTTACTTATCTCCCTCTCTAACCTCTAGGTTATATATTTCCCTCTCTAAACTCTAGGTTACCTATCTCCCACTCTAACCTCTAGGTTAACTCTCTAACCTCTAGGTTATATATTTCCCTCTCTAACCTCTAGGTTAACTCTCTAACCTCTAGGTTACATATCTCCCTCTCTAACCTCTAGGTTACCTCTCTAACCTCTAGGTTACATATCTCCCTCTCTAACCTCTAGGTTACCTCTCTAATCTCTAGGTTACCTCTCTAACCTCTAGGTTACCTATCTCCCTCTCTAACTTCTAGATGATCTAACATCTCCTAATTGGGTCTGATGAACTGCAGTGCAGTTACAGAGTCTGTAGAAATATGATGCTCACTTATCAGGGATGTACTGACTCTAATGATGAGTCATCTGGCAACCACTCAGTTCACCAATGGACCTGGCAACCCCTGACACGTAGAACAAAACCTTTTGTACACCTGAAGTGAAGTTGTAGAACAGGTGTGCAGGTCCCTAACACAGAGTGAGACTTACCAATAAAAAAACTTATACTGCTTTATGATTGGTTATAAACCATGACCTGAGTCAGCATTTTCTGCAAGCACTGTGTGTGTGTGTGTGTGTGTGTGACTAACCGATCCTGTTGAAAGCCTCTCGGAGCTCCTCCAGGTCCTCTCGTGATATCTGGGTCACCTTGTTCGCCATACTGGACAGTCTATCTAGATTACCTGATACACACACACACACACCGTCAATTTATCATCACAATAAAGGGAAATATTTGTAATAGAAATGCGAGGTACAGATGCAGAACAAACTTGACTTCTAAACTGACAAAGAGGCAACATGCTTCCATTGTGACCTCATGCTTCCATTGTGATCTCATACTTCCATTGTGACCTCATGCTTCTATTGTGATCTCATGCTTCCATTGTGACCTCATGCTTCCATTGTGACCTCATGCTTCCATTGACCTGCCAGTGTATTGAGCAATAATCTACCCATTCTAACAGTGATAAGTGTGCTACCACAGGCTGCAGAGAATACAGAGCTAACTAGAATAAGGAGAGAATGAAGATAAGACTATCTACAATCTAGAATCTAATCTATATAATGAACCATATGATCTAAGCCCCAGAAGGTAAGGGTCTATATGTTTAAGCTCTGAAAAACGACATGATACAGTTCTGTATGATGATATTAGTATTGAAAATAGTTGTGTTGTTATTGATTAACTAGAGGGAGAGATACGAGTACAATAAGGACATGTGTTGTGTCCTGGAACGGCCTCAATATACACTGAGTGGACAAAACATTAGAAACACCAGCTCTTTCCATGACATAGACTGACCAGGTAAATCCAAGTGAAAGCTATGATCCCTTATTGATGTCACTTCAATCAGTGTAGATGAAGGGGAGGAGACAGGTTAAGGAAGGATTTTTAAGTCTTGAGACAATTAACACATGGATTGTGTGTGTGCCATTCAGAGGGTGAATGGACAAGACAAAACATTGAATTGCCTTTGAACAGGGTATGGTAGTAGGTGCCAGGCGCACCAGTTTGAGTGTGTCAAGAACTGCAACGCTGGTGGGATTTTCACACTCAACAGTGTGTTTCAAGAATGGTCCACCACCCAGAGGACATCCTTCCAATTTGAAACAACAATGGGAAGCAATGGAGTCAACATGGGCCAGCATCCCTGTGGAACGCTTTTGACACCTTGTAGAGTCCATGTCCCGTCCAACTGAGGCTGTTCTGAGGGCTCACTCAGCGTAGACTCCATATATGGCCGTGACTTTGATCCCACAGCTCTGTACTGTTCCATTCAAGTTTAGTCAATTCAGGAAATTAATTTGATATCGGATGCACATTTTTGAATTTGAATTGACTGAATTGAAAATGAATTGACCCACACCCTGCTGCCTTCTGTAAATTTTACACACTCCTCACCCCTCCCCCACCACACACCCTGACAGCTCCCCTCGCTGACACTCCACACACTCTCCACACACCTGATCCCCGGGGGCTCACACCCCAGAACACACCTTCATAAAAGCCTGTGTCTGTTTGGTCCTGTTCTGGACGAGAGGGGCCAAGGTCTCTCTGCTCCCCGCGTTCAGTCACTCCTGGCTGAGTAGAGTGGGTCTGTCGACTGGCCTAACAGAGGCTAGGAGTTGTTCAGCTGCGCTGGGTAGAGAACAGGAGTTTTATTATTTTACAGCCATCTCCACATGAACATCAGCTGTGGAGATAACTGCGGTGTCGTGAGCTGATATGTTAATTATTATGTGGTGTCCTTCATAACTAAATTACATTATTAAAATATATATACAGATGAATGATAGCAGTAGCCAGTTAGACATTTACTTAGCAAGAAATTGACTTAATAAGTTTTTATTTTACCTTTATTTAACTAGGAAAACAAATTCTTATTTTCAATGACAGCCTAGGAACAGTGGGTTAACTGCCTGTTCAGGGGCAGAATGACAGATTTGTACCTTGTCAGCTCGGGGATTTGAACTTGCAACCTTCTGGTTACTAGTCCAACGCTCTAAACAATAGGCTACTCTGCAACAAGTTTATTACAGGACTTAAACACTACTGGCTGAGACAGGTTCTGCATGACAAATTCTGCTATATTTTTCATCCCGCCAGCTACTTAGAAGACTTTGGAAGACTTTTCAACTGGCGGGGGGGCAATCTGGAGCCAGTTGTACTGTTAGAGGGGCCAGTTACATGAAATGTTATTGTTGTCATCATTTTCTTCACTGCATTGCAGGCATTAGCAGGCAAAAGACCATGTTCATAATCATCATCGTTGTCACTGTCTAATAACGGATGTAAAAAAAGAACGATAGCAAAAATTTGTATCATTTGGTGCCAAGTAGTGATCAATCAGTCTTCCTCCTTTGATATACTGTAAGTGTCAGAAAGCACCACATAGGCTACTGTATTTGTGTAGTAAATAGTAGCCAAAACAGGAAATTGAAGACTTACCGTGAAGAGAGGATCAGACAGGGCTGGAGAAGCTTGGTAGAGGTTTAGAGGTGGTCAGGTGTCTTCTCGCTCGCTGTCTTGACCGAAGCAGCAGAGGACAAGAGACCTTCGGCCCATTGAACTCTGGGATGGGCGTGGTCCTCCAGAGACTCCAGCCTGGGAGTTAGCAATTAACCCTTTAGCTGTGTCATCGGTTTCTTTCACCACACACTGGCATGCACGAACGCACACACGCATGCACTCACACACACACACATTGCAAAGAGATGTAAGAGGGAGAGGTGTGTGTTGGCTACAGGTGTGTTGGGTTTCTAACAGCCATGTTTAATAAATGAGAACTCTAGCTGTACATACCCCTCCACACTCACACACACATTCCTTTCTACTTTGCCAGACAATACAGTGAAACTCAATGCAAGGAGAAAACAGCACATTATTACAAAAACTCACCGCTTTACTGTAACAACCCACTGCTTTATTGTAACAACCCACTGCTTTACTGTAACACCTCACTGCTTTACTGTAACACCTCACTGCTTTACTGTAACACCTCACTGCTTTACTGTAACACCCCACTGCTTTACTGTAACACCCCACTGCTTTACTGTAACAGCCCACTGCTTTACTGTAACAACCCACTGCTTTACTGTAACACCTCACTGCTTTACTGTAACACCTCACTGCTTTACTGTAACACCCACTGCTTTACTGTAACACCCCCTGCTTTACTGCTTTACTGTAACACCCCACTTTGCTTTACTGTAACAC
Source organism: Oncorhynchus tshawytscha (assembly GCF_018296145.1). NCBI lineage: Eukaryota > Metazoa > Chordata > Actinopteri > Salmoniformes > Salmonidae > Oncorhynchus > Oncorhynchus tshawytscha. The sequence goes on from NW_024609815.1 coordinate 229,974, forward strand.
CCACTGCTTTACTGTAACACCCCACTGCTTTACTGTAACACTGCCTGTCACTGCTTTACTGTAACACACTGCTTTACTGTAACACTGCTTTACTGTAACACCCCACTGCTTTACTGTAACACCTCACTGCTTTACTGTAACACCCCACTGCTTTACTGTAACACCTCACTGCTTTACTGTAACACCCCACTGCTTTACTGTAACAACCCACTGCTTTACTGTAACACCCCACTGCTTTACTGTAACAACCCACTGCTTTACTGTAACACCCCACTGCTTTACTGTAACACCCCACTGCTTTACTGTAACACCTCACTGCTTTACTGTAACACCCCACTGCTTTACTGTAACACCTCACTGCTTTACTGTAACACCCCACTGCTTTACTGTAACAACCCACTGCTTTACTGTAACACCTCACTGCTTTACTGTAACACCACACTGCTTTACTGTAACACCCCACTGCTTTACTGTAACACCCCACTGCTTTACTGTAAACACTGTAACACCTTTACTGTAACACCCACTGCTTTACTGTAACACTGCTTTACTGTAACAACCCACTGCTTTACTGTAACACCTCACTGCTTTACTGTAACAACCCACTGCTTTACAGTAACAACCCGCTGCTTTACTGTAACACCCCACTGTTTTACTGTAACAACCCACTGCTTTACTGTAACAACCGACTGCTTTACTGTAACAACCCACTGCTTTACTGTAACACCCCACTGCTTTACTGTAACACCCCACTGCTTTACTGTAACACCTCACTGCTTTACTGTAACACCTCACTGCTTTACTGTAACACCACACTGCTTTACTGTAACACCCCACTGCTTTACTGTAACACCCCACTGTTTTACTGTAACAACCCACTGCTTTACTGTAACAACCGACTGCTTTACTGTAACAACCCACTGCTTTACTGTAACACCCCACTGCTTTACTGTAACACAACCCACTGCTTTACTGTAACAACCCACTGCTTTACTGCCACAGAAATGCTTCACCTTGGTAGTGACACACAGATAGAGCCATATAGAGAAATGCTGAATTTACTGACTTTTCAAACAACAGCTAGCTGAACTGCTATGGTTACTGAGAATCCAAATACTCCTTATGACTGGCAAAGTTGCCCAAACCTTTATTTGGCTTTGGTCACCCAGTAGCTCAGTCCTCCAGTACTGCAGTAAAGAGCTTACTGTCTGTCACTCACCAGCCTGCTGAGAGGTTTAGGACCCAGCCTGCAGAGTACCCGGGATCCGGCCTGCAGGATAACAGGGATCCAGCCTCACCCTCTCCTCTCTTCAGAAACACACAAGTCCCACTCTCTCCCTGAACCAAATAACACACGTCTCTATACGTTGTCTCGACACACACCGACCTCAGTAGTCTGTCTACCTCTAAAACAGACCTTCAGGACTCCATCTCTTCCTCAGCTCTGCTCTCCGACACCTGATCAGCCCAGTCTCACACCGGGCCTCTCTGGTTACACACACACGCACGAACACACACAGAGCTATCAAGACATAAATGTCCCCCAACTACAGATAAATGTCCCCCAACTACAGCTATAGGGGTATTGTACAGCTTACATCTCTCAATGTGAAACCATCTAACAATCAGTGCTTTATATTGGTCCCATAATTACACTGTAGTCCAGCTGTTAAAGACCTGAGAGATGAAACACTATGACTGAGAAAGAGAGCGTGGGAGAGAGAAAGGAGGAGGAGCGTAGAGAGAGAAAGGGGAGGGAGGGAGAAAGGAGGAGGAGCGTAGAGAGAGAAACGGGAGGGAGGGAGAGAAAGAGAGCATGGGAGAGAAGGGAGAGAGAAAGGAGGAGGAGCGGAGAGAGAAACGGGAGGGAGGGAGAGAGAAAGAGAGCGGGGGAGAGAAGGGAGAGAGAAAGAGAGAGAGGATGGGGTAAAGGGGTGGGGGAAAGAGAGAGAGAGGGTGGGGTAAAGGGGTGGGGGAAAAAGACAGAGGGTGGGGACAGGGGGTGGGGGAAAGAGAGAGAGAGGGTGGGGTAAAGGGGTGGGGGAAAGAAAGAGAGAGCGAGATACGCCCGTGAAAATCTACAGTGGAAAGCAGTGAACGCAGAATGCCCTCCACTGGTACAGCCAGAGTACTTCACCCTATAATGTTCTAAACAGACACAGTACTTCACCCTATAATGTTCTACAGACACAGTACTTCACCCTATAATGTTCTACACAGACACAGTACTTCACCTATAATGTTCTACACAGACACAGTACTTCACCTATACTGTTCTACACAGACACAGTACTTCACCTATAATGTTCTACACAGACACAGTACTTCACCCTATAATGTTCTACACAGACACAGACACAGTACTTCACCCTATAATGTTCTACAGACACAGTACTTCACCCTATAATGTTCTACACAGACACAGTACTTCACCTATAATGTTCTACACAGACACAGTACTTCACCTAGTGTTCTACACAGACACAGTACTTCACCTATAATGTTCTACACAGACACAGTACTTCACCCTATAATGTTCTACACAGACACAGTACTTCACCCTATAATGTTCTATAATGTTCACAGACACAGTACTTCACCCTATAATGTTCTACACAGACACAGTACTTCACCTATAATGTTCTACACAGACACAGTACACAGACACACTTCACCTATAATGTTCTACACAGACACAGTACTTCACCCTATAATGTTCTACACAGACACAGTACTTCACCCTATAATGTTCTCACACAGTACTTCACCCTAATGTTCTACACAGACACAGTACTTCACCCTATAATGTTCTACACAGACACAGTACTTCACCTATACTGTTCTACACAGACACAGTACTTCACCTATAATGTTCTACACAGACACAGTACTTCACCTATAATGTTCTACACAGACACAGTACTTCACCCTATAATGTTCTACACAGACACAGTACTTCACCTATCACCTCTTCTACACAGACACAGTACTTCACCCTATAATGTTCTACACAGACACAGTACTTCACCTATACTGTTCTACAGACACAGTACTTCACCCTATAATGTTCTACACAGACACAGTACTTCACCCTATAATGTTCTACACAGACACAGTACTTCACCTATACTGTTCTACACAGACACAGTACTTCACCTATAATGTTCTACACAGACACAGTACTTCACCCTATAATGTTCTACACAGACACAGTACTTCACCTATACTGTTCTACACAGACACAGTACTTCACCTATAATGTTCTACACAGACACAGTACTTCACCTATAATGTTCTACACAGACACAGTACTTCACCTATAATGTTCTACACAGACACAGTACTTCACCTATACTGTTCTACACAGACACAGTACTTCACCCTATAATGTTCACCCTACACAGACACAGTACTTCACCTATAATGTTCTACACAGACACAGTACTTCACCTATAATGTTCTACACAGACACAGTACTTCACCTATAATGTTCTACACAGACACAGACACCATGTTCTACACAGACACAGTACTTCACCCTATAATGTTCTACACAGACACAGTACTTCACCTATACTGTTCTACACAGACACAGTACTTCACCTATAATGTTCTACTTCACCTATACTGTTCTACACAGACACAGACACAGTACTTCACCTATACTGTTCTACACAGACACAGTACTTCACCCTATAATGTTTTACACAGACACAGTACTTCACCTATACTGTTCTACACAGAGTTCTACACAGACACAGTACTTCACCTATAATGTTTTACACAGACACAGTACTTCACCTATAATGTTCTACACAGACACAGTACTTCACCTATAATGTTCTACACAGACACAGTACTTCACCCTATAATGTTTTACACAGACACAGTACTTCACCTATACTGTTCTACACAGACACAGTACTTCACCTATAATGTTTTACACAGACACAGTACTTCACCCACCAGACTACTTCACCTAATGTTCTACACAGACACAGTACTTCACCTATACTGTTCTACACAGACACAGTACTTCACCCTATAATGTTCTACAGACACAGTACTTCATAATGTTCTACACAGACCTATAATGTTCTACAGACACAGTACTTCACCTATACTGTTCTACACAGACACAGTACTTCACAGACCTATAATGTTCTACACAGACACAGTACTTCACCTATACTGTTCTACACAGACACAGTACTTCACCCTATAATGTTCTACACAGACACAGTACTTCACCTATACTGTTCTACACAGACACAGTACTTCACCCTATAATGTTCTACACAGACACAGTACTTCACCCTATAATGTTCTACACAGACACAGTACTTCACCTATACTGTTCTACACAGACACAGTACTTCACCTATAATGTTTCAGTACTTCACCTATAATGTTCTACACAGACACAGTACTTCCCTATAATGTTCTACACAGACACAGTACTTCACCCTATAATGTTCTACACAGACACAGTACTTCACCTATACTGTTCTACACAGACACAGTACTTCACCCTATAATGTTCTACACAGACACAGTACTTCACCTATACTGTTCTACACAGACACAGTACTTCACCCTATAATGTTCTACAGACACAGTACTTCACCCTATAATGTTCTACAGACACAGTACTTCACCTATACTGTTCTACACAGACACAGTACTTCACCCTATAATGTTCTACAGACACAGTACTTCACCTATACTGTTCTACACAGACACAGTACTTCACCCTATAATGTTCTACAGACACAGTACTTCACCCTATAATGTTCTACACAGACACAGTACTTCACCTATACTGTTCTACACAGACACACGCACACAAGCATTAGTTCAAGTCTATCTTTAATCATTTACATAGTCTGTTTGAAAATACATGGCTTCCTGTAAAAAAAAGGTTTGGTTTCATTAATTAAAAATGAACAACAGAAGGGGATACTTATTAAAATCATCAACATCATCAGACTCAACCAATCAACCTCTCTGACTGGAATGTCTCTGAAATGGAATGGAACTAGTCTAGCACGGTGGAATGCTTTTTGATTGGCCAATCATAGGAGCAAATCCTAACTTCCACTACGTTTTCACGTAGTCATGCGTTGATGTCAATAGGAGACTAAGTGACAATTCAACTTAATGAAGTGAAAGTTAGGATTCACCCCATAGAGCCTAGATGTTGTGTTCATTAAGGCACACCGTTATGGAAGGTTTCTATCAGAATGTTAGTCACAAAACACAGAATGAAAAGTATTCATACACATTAAAAAACAGTTGTCTAAATATCCAGGTTTTTACCCCTCAACGTTTGCCAAAGTACATAATATACAAAACGACTTTGAAATGTTTTATTTGGTTTTGCTGCCAAAATATTTGAATTGAATACCGAGATAGTTCCATACAGCAATTATTTTTAAGGTGCAATCTGTAGTTTTATTTGAAGGTGTACTGCAACACTGATACTGGAGGCTTGAAATGAACCATTTGTTTGTGGGACAAAAAAAAGTTACAGATTGCACCTTTAAGTTTCTTAGTCAGAGTAAAGAGAGAGAAAGAACAGGTAGCAGGAAGAGAGACAAACAGAACAAGAAAACCTCACAACATCTGAATGAAAAAGAGGGTGAGGAAAATGGAGGGCGGGTGAGGGACAGATGAGGAGTGGGGGTGAGGGACAGACAGGGAGGGGTAAGAGACATAGGAATACTGGTGTGTAATATGGAGTGAGGGTGAGGGACAGATGAGGAGGGGGTGAGGGACAGATGAGGGGGATGTGAGGGACAGACAGGGAGGGGGTAAAAGACATAGGAAGACTGGTGTGTGATATGGAGTGAGGGGTGGACAGAGGGGAAGGGGAGTCAAACAGAGCAGGAAGCCGACTTGTGTGACTTGTAGGTGTACGAGCCAGGGTGCTAGCAGGCTGGTGTTTAGCATCAAGGAGGAGATGCTGTCAGTTACAGAGAGGCACTGACGAGTTGGCAGAGTAGGGCTGGAAGTTAGCTGGTAAGGCTAGCAGTTAGCGCTCAGGCTAACATAGAGACATAGGAATCCAGTGTATCTGTGGCTAACCAGGGTTAGCGGTTACTCTTCATGGCCTCCTTGGCTGCCAGGATGAGAGGGGTGAGGCTGGAGAGAGGCTTGGCCAGCTTTAGGAATGGATGCTACAGGGAAGACAAGAGATCAACCAATGAAACAAACTCTTCTCATCACGGTGTGTGTGTATGTGTGTGTTTGTTTGTGCGTGTGTGTACCTGCAGTAGTTCTTTCCCCCCTCCTCTCTTCTCTACATCCATCTCCAGACAGCGGGACAGGAAGGACCTGAACACTGGAGATAACTTCTCTGGAGACTGGAGCTCTGGAGTCCCATTGGTGGCTATCAGGTAGAGGGCCTGTATAAGACACAGACACACACTGAACATTACTGGCCACCAAGTGCAATGCCTGGACACACACACAAGCATGGAACCCCCCCCCATACACACACACAAATCCATCCTCACCCTGAGTGGGTTCTCGTTGAGGTAAGGGGGTTCTCCCTCCACCATCTCTATAGCCATGATGCCCAGGGACCAGATGTCCACCTTGGGTCCGTAGGCCTTCCTGGTCACCACCTCAGGAGCCATCCAGTAGGGAGTCCCCACCATGGTGCTTCTTTTACTCTGCTCTGGAGTGATCTGGGCACAGAACCCAAAGTCAGCTGGAGAGGGAGGGGAGAGAACAGACATGTTAGAGGGAAGGTCAACCCAGCAGTATAATGACAGGGGACAATGCAGTACGATCCAAGTTAGTGTGACTGTCAAGTTAATATGAAACATTCACCTAGTCACATTCAGCTAGACAGAGGAGAGAAAACAGGTAAGTTAGTGTGATTGTCAAGCCAATACAATGATAGGACACAAAACAATAGGATACTTAGGATTGGCAAGGCATATTATCTAGGAACAGAACCCAGAACCAGCTACAGAGGAGAGGGGGAGAGATGAAGGGAGAGAGGAAGAGGAGGCAGACAGAAAGTGTGTGTGTAACGTGTACACTGGGAGTTGGGAAGCAAGTACAGGGAGTGAATCATTTAATGAATAAATAGAACGTAATACAAAACAAGAAACAGAAAACGCTCACAGACATGAAACCAGAACAGAGTCAATAACGCCTGAGGAAGGACCCAAAGGGAGAGATATACAGTTGAAGTAGGAAGTTTACATACACCTTAGCCAAACACATTTAAACTCAGTTTTTCACCATTCCTGACATTTAATCCTAGTAAAAATTCCCAGTCTTAGGTCAGTTAGGATCACCACTTTATTTTAAGAATGTGAAATGTCAGAATAATAGGAGAGAGAATGATTTATTTCAGCTTTTATTTCTTTCATCACATTCCCAGTGGGTCAGAAGTTTACATATACTCAATTAGTATTTGGTAGCATTGCCTTTAAATTGTTTAACTTGGGTCAAACATTTCGGGTAGCCTTCCACAAGCTTCCCACAATAAGTTGGGTGAATTTTGGCCCATTCCTCCTGACAGTGCTGGTGTAACTGAGTCAGGTTTGTAGGCCTCCTTGCTCGCACATGCTTTTTCAGTTCTGCCCACAATTTGTCTATGGGATTGAGGTCAGGGCTTTGTGATGGTCACTCCAATACCTTGACTTTGTTGCCCTTAAGTCATTTTGCAACAACTTTGGAAGTATGCTTGGGGTTATTGTCCATTTGAAAGACCCATTTGCGACCAAGCTTTAACTTCCTGACTGATCTTGAGATGTTGCTTCAATATATCCACATAATTTTCCTCCCTCATGATGCCATCTATTTTGTGAAGTGCACCAGTCCCTCCTGCAGCAAAGCACCCTCACAACATGATGCTGCCACCCCCGTGCTTCACGGTTGGAATGATGTTCTTCGGCTTGCAATCCTCCCCCCTTTTCCTCCAAACATAACGATGGTCATTATGGCCAAACAGTTCTATTTTTCTTTCATGAGACCAGAGGATATTTCTCCAAAAAGTACGATCTTTGTACCCATGTGCAGTTGCAAACCGTACTCTGGCTTTTTTATGGTGGTTTTGGAGCAGTGGCTTCTTCCTTGCTGAGCGGCCTTTTAGGTTATGTCGATAGAGGACTTGTTTTACTGTGGATATAGATACTTTTGTACCTGTTTCCTCCAGCATCTTCACAAGGTCCTTTGCTGTTGTTCTGGGATTGATTTGCACTTTTCGCACCAAAATACGTTCATCTCTAGGAAGGAGACACGTTCTGTCTCCTAGAGATGACATTTCAGAACGTCAGAACGTGTCTCCTTCCTGAGCGGTATGACGGCTGCGTGGTCCCATGGTGTTTATACTTGCGTACTATTGTTTGTACAGATGAATGTGGTACCTTCAGGCGTTTGAAAATTGCTCTCAAAGATGAACCAGACTTGTGGAGGTCTACAATATTTTTTATGAGGTCTTGGCTGATTTCTTTTGATTTTCCCATGATGTCAAGCAAAGAGGCACTGAGTTTGAAGGTAGGCCTTGAAATACATCCACAGGTACACCTCCAATTGACTCAAATGATGTCAATTAGCTTCTAAAGCCATGACATAATATTCTGGAATTTTCCAAGCTGTTTAAAGGCACAGTCAACTTCGTTTATGTAAACTTCTGACCCACTGGAATTGTAATACAGTGAATTATAAGTGAAATAATCAGTCTGTAAACAATTGTTAGAAAAATGACTTGTGTCATGCACAAAGTAGATGTCCTAACCGACTAGCCAGAACTAAAGTTTGTTAACAAGAAATTTGTGGAGTGGTTGAAAAACTAGTTTTAATGACCCCAACCTAAGTGTATGTAAACTTCCGACTTAAACTGTATATAGGGAAGGTAATCAGGGAAGTGATGGAGTCCAGGTGAGTCTGATGAGGCGCTGGTGTGTGTAACGATGGTGACAGGTGTCTGTAATAATGAGCAGCCTGGTGACCTAGAGCGCCGGAGAGGGAGAATACGTGACAGTGTGTGTGTGTGTGTGTGTGTGTTCTTACTGAGCTTGACAGATCCGTCCATGCCCAGCAGCACGTTGTCACTCTTGATGTCTCTGTGGATCACCTGGTTGGCATGGAGAAACTCCAGAGCCTGCAGACACTACAGGACACACACAGGACACACCGTCACACACACCTCCCTGTGCTCTGTGTCTCAGAGTGTGTGTGAGTATACCTTTCGGCAGACAGCAGCAGTGTGTGTGTGTGTACCTCTCTGCACACAGCAGCGATCTGAGCCTCGTCCATGCATGTTTCCGTGACAACGTCCGTGAGTGAACCTCCAGCCAGATACTCCATCACCACAAACAACTCCTCACCTACCAGGAAACTACACACACACACACACACACACACACACACACACACACACACACACACACACACACACACACACACACACACACACACACACACAGAAACAAAGTAAATAACTGACTCCAACACACAGAGTACTGACACAGGCGTACTTCTGAGGTGTGTGTGTGTGTGTGTGTGTGTTACCTGTCTACGTAGTTGACGATGTTAGGTTGCTGTAACTCCTTCATCACCAGGATCTCGTTGATGATCAGCTCCTTCTTCGGCTGTTTCTGGAGGTTGATTTGTTTGATAGCTACCTGTAACACACACACACACAAGTTCTAAATCTGTGTCAAGTCTGTTGTGTGAATTGCATTCTTAGTTTGTACTGTATGTCAGCCTGAATGTGTGTGTGTGTTGGTGTTGACACAGGAAGGGACAATACCTCTGCACCAGTGGCAACATCGATGGCTGTGTAGACAGTACCAGACGCTCTGAGAGAGAGAACGAGAGATAGAGAGAGAGAGTAGAGTCCAATTTGTAACTTAGACATGGATAAGGGCACAAAAAGGTGAACATGTAAATGGACTCACCTCTGCAGTGTGTGTGTATGTGTGTGTGTGTGTGTGTGTCTCACCCCTGGCCGATCTTCTCATAGCGTGTGTACTTCTTCTTGGGATCTCCAATACTGACGATGGTTCCTGAAAGACATAGAACCAGACTGGTGACATAATGTGTGTGACATACCGTATGTCATGTGATGTGTGTGATATGCTGTATGTCATGTGATGTGTGTGATATGCTGTATGTCTGTGTGTAATGTGATGTGTGTGATATACTGTATGTCATGTGATGTGTGTGATATACTGATGTCATGTGATGTGTGTGATATACTGTATGTCATGTGATGTGTGTGATATGCTGTATGTCTGTGTGTAATGTGATGTGTGTGATATACTGTATGTCTGTGTGTAATGTGATGTGTGTGATATGCTGTATGTCATGTGATGTGTGTGATATGCTGTATGTCTGTGTGTAATATGATGTGTGTGATATACTGTGTGTGATGTGTGTGATATACTGTATCTCTGTGTGTAATATGATGTGTGTGATATACTGTATGTCTGTGTGTAATATGATGTGTGTGATATACTGTATGTCTGTGTGTGATGTGTGTGATATACTGTATGTCTGTGTGTAATGTGATGTGTGTGATATACTGTATGTTGGTGTGTAATGTGATGTGTGTGATATACTGTATGTCTGTGTGTGATGTGTGTGATATACTGTATGTCTGTGTGTAATGTGATGTGTGTGATATACTGTATGTCTGTGTGTAATATGATGTGTGATATACTGTATGTCTGTGTGTCATGTGATGTGTGTGATATACTGTATGTCTGTGTGTAATGTGATGTGTGTGATATACTGTATGTTGGTGTGTAATGTGATGTGTGTGATATACTGTATGTCTGTGTGTGATGTGTGTGATATACTGTATGTCTGTGTGTAATGTGATGTGTGTGATATACTGTATGTCTGTGTGTAATGTGTGTGATATACTGTATGTCTGTGTGTAATGTGATGTGTGTGATATACTGTATGTCTGTGTGTAATATGATGTGTGTGATATACTGTGTCTGTGTGTGATGTGTGATATACTGTATGTTGGTGTGTAATGTGATGTGTGTGATATACTGTGTGTGATGTGTGTGATATACTGTATGTCTGTGTGTAATGTGATGTGTGTGATATACTGTATGTCTGTGTGTAATGTGATGTGTGTGATATACTGTATGTCTGTGTGTAATGTGATGTGTGTGATATACTGTATGTCTGTGTGTAATGTGATGTGTGTGATATACTGTATGTCTGTGTGTAATATGATGTGTGTGATATACTGTATGTCTGTGTGTGATGTGTGTGATATACTGTATGTTGGTGTGTAATGTGATGTGTGTGATACACTGTATGTCTGTGTGTAATGTGATGTGTGATATACTGTATCTCTGTGTGTAATGTGATGTGTGTGATATACTGTATCTCTGTGTGTAATGTGATGTGTGTGATATACTGTATCTCTGTGTGTAATGTGATGTGTGTGATATACTGTATGTCTGTGTGTAATGTGATGTGTGTGATATACTGTATGTCTGTGTGTGATATACTGTATGTCTGTGTGTAATGTGATGTGTGTGATATACTGTATCTCTGTGTGTAATGTGATGTGTGTGATATACTGTATCTCTGTGTGTAATGTGATGTGTGTGATATACTGTATCTCTGTGTGTAATGTGATGTGTGTGATATACTGTATCTCTGTGTGTAATGTGATGTGTGTGATATACTGTATGTCTGTGTGTAATGTGATGTGTGTGATATACTGTATGTCTGTGTGTGATATACTGTATCTCTGTGTGTCATGTGATGTGTGTGATATACTGTATGTCTGTGTGTAATGTGATGTGTGTGATATACTGTATGTTGGTGTGTAATGTGATGTGTGTGATATACTTTATGTCTGTGTGTGATGTGTGTGATATACTGTATGTCTGTGTGTAATATGATGTGTGATATACTGTATGTCTGTGTGTCATGTGATGTGTGTGATATACTGTATGTCTGTGTGTAATGTGATGTGTGTGATATACTGTATGTTGGTGTGTATGTGATGTGTGTGATATACTGTATGTCTGTGTGTGATGTGTGTGATATACTGTATGTCTGTGTGTAATGTGATGTGTGTGATATACTGTATGTCTGTGTGTAATGTGTGTGATATACTGTATGTCTGTGTGTAATGTGATGTGTGTGATATACTGTATGTCTGTGTGTAATATGATGTGTGTGATATACTGTGTCTGTGTGTGATGTGTGATATACTGTATGTTGGTGTGTAATGTGATGTGTGTGATATACTGTGTGTGATGTGTGTGATATACTGTATGTCTGTGTGTAATGTGATGTGTGTGATATACTGTATGTCTGTGTGTAATGTGATGTGTGTGATATACTGTATGTCTGTGTGTAATGTGATGTGTGTGATATACTGTATGTCTGTGTGTAATGTGATGTGTGTGATATACTGTATGTCTGTGTGTAATATGATGTGTGTGATATACTGTATGTCTGTGTGTGATGTGTGTGATATACTGTATGTTGGTGTGTAATGTGATGTGTGTGATACACTGTATGTC
>NW_024609815.1:247500-335000 GCF_018296145.1 Oncorhynchus tshawytscha
AGAGGAGATCTCTGGTCTGTTGTCCTTATCACGATCCTTCTTCCTGCCTCCTGACACACACACACACACACACACACACACACACACACACACACACACACACACACACACACACACACACACACTCTATAATTAATATACACACTCCTTAACACAGCTTAGACGTCTGTGTGGTTCTGTGTATGTGAGTGTGTGTGTGTGTTTGTGCTTGTGTCTGTGTGGCATCATCATCGGCATCGGTCGACAGCCATAAGCAAGTGTGTGTGTGTGTGTGTGTGTACCTTTCTCGGAGGCGAACATGGAGATGATTTTATTTCGTTTCTGTTTCTCCTCAGGAACAGAGGGGAGGGACCGAGAGTTGTAGTTGCCCGACACGGAGTCCTTGGCTCCGCCTCCTTGGCTGTTCATTCTGACAGGGGGGGCGGGGGGCTTGTCTTCACACACACCGCTGTCACACATCTACACACACACACACACCTGGAGAGGGAGAGAGACACACACCGCTGTCAGAGAAAAAGAGAGACCTCTATCATGCCTTGACACACCGACACAAAGTGAGAAGGTGTGTGTTTGGCATGTGTGTGTCCGTGTGTGTGTCTGCGTGTAAGAGGGAACAAAGAGTGGATGAGGAAGGTACATGTTATGTGTGGTTTCCTGGTGTGTGTGTGTGTGTGTGTGTGTAATGCATTGCAGAGCAGAAGGATGTTTTCGGCTCCAAATAAGGTAAAAGCTCCCGTCTGACACCTTTTCACCTGCACACCACAACCTCTTCCTCTCTCAGAGAAAAACGCGACAGAGTTCCCCTTCAAAAGGTATAAGGCACAGTGACATCATCACCATCAACAGGAAATAGCCTACATCTAGCTCACAGAGCTTTCATCACGTCCTGTCTCTGACCCTGCTGTGTGTGTGTTTCTGTCCGTCCAGGACAACTGCCTTTCGATTTCCAATGTTTTTCTCTCCCCTCCACTAAAAGGACACAGTCAACATTCCACACTGTCGGAAAGACACGCTAGCCTCCTTCTCCCTCTGTCTCTCTGTCTACAGCTTTGTATCCCCGATCAGACATCAACAACTACATTAGCTGTCCCCAGCCTCTCTCCGTTTCCTCACCCCTCTCCCTCCTACTTACCCTTTCTGTCCTCCTCCCCTGTGCTTTTCAGAAGAGTAGGTCAACAACGGCTTTACTTTAGCTTGTAATATCCGTGTGTGTACCTTATTACTCTCTCGGTCCCTGTCTGTCTCAGTCCCTGTCTGTCTCAGTCCCTGTCTGTCTCAGTCCCTGTCTCTCTCAGTCCTTGTCCCTGTCTATCTTGGTCTCTTTCTTTCTCTTTCCCCCCTCTCTCTATTCCTCTCTCTCCAGGACATGTTATAACAGGCAGTCTCATTCCACAGCGGTCTCAGACACAGCCAGTTCTATCATGCCCAGCAGTTCTTGCTCATCTCCATGGTTACGCCCTGCTCCAGCCCTGCACAGCCTAGCCTAGTAATGTGTAAGGCAGTGTGTGTTTGTGTGTGTCAGGATAATAATGGGTGCTATCCAGGCTGGGACTCGTTCCCTAGGAATTCCATAGCTCCAGGCCTGGGATTGGGTAAATCAGAGGCAGAGGCACTTCCCTTAGGCCACAGAAACAAATGAATATCAACATCATGCCCTCTGATAGGCTGCAGGGAATTATCACCATATTGCTTCGTCCCAGCCAATCTAATGTTTTTATATCCATAAGGGGGAGTGAACAAAAGCACACTTTGAACAAGTGCAGACTTCCAGGATAGGAGAGGGAATCTGAACCCACCCTCTGTTTATACATTGTAGGTCTACTCTCTCCGTTACATTCTGCTCTCTCCGTTACATTCTACTCTCTCCGTTACATTCTGCTCTCTCCGTTACATTCTACTCTCTCCGTTACATTCTACTCTCTCCGTTACATTCTACTCTCTCCGTTACATTCTGCTCTCTCCGTTACATTCTACTCTCTCCGTTACATTCTGCTCTCTCCGTTACATTCTACTCTCTCCGTTACATTCTACTCTCTCCGTTACATTCTACTCTCTCCGTTACATTCTACTCTCTCCGTTACATTCTACTCTCTCTGTTACATTCTGCTCTCTCCATTACATTCTGCTCTCTCCTCTTTGTTTCTAGGGGAAACCCTCTTCCTCATCCTGGAACTCCTAGAGGCCCTGAGGGTCACAAGGGCCAAACTGACTAATCAGACAGAAGCAGGAAGCAAACATAGTCAACGTTGTTTACAGGAAGTAGAGTGAAACAGCCTTTAGTGTTCAACGTCTATAAAAGGAAATAGCTGACTGCACAGGACACACACACAGACGCCTCCATGCCATGCTACACAGAGTAGACAATCCATTCATCCTGTATTCATTCATTCCAGCTCACATCACACCTCAGAACACGTGTCAGAATTCAACTTACAATGGTAAGCTAAATGTGATGCACACAGAGAGTGGTAGGCTACATGTGATGCACACAGAGAGTGGCAGGCTATATGTGATGCACACAGACAGTGGCAGGCTATATGTGATGCACACAGAGAGTGGTAGGCTACATGTGATGCACACAGACAGTGGCAGGCTATATGTGATGCACACAGAGAGTGGCAGGCTATATGTGATGCACACAGAGAGTGGCAGGCTACATGTGATGCACACAGACAGTGGTAGGCTACATGTGATGCACACAGACAGTGGCAGGCTATATGTGATGCACACAGAGAGTGGCAGGCTATATGTGATGCACACAGAGAGTGGCAGGCTACATGTGATGCACACAGACAGTGGCAGGCTACATGTGATGCACACAGAGAGTGGTAGGCTAAATGTGATGCACACAGAGAGTGGTAGGCTAAATGTGATGCACACAGAGAGTGGTAGGCTAAATGTGATGCACACAGAGAGTGGTAGGCTACATGTGATGCACACAGACAGTGGCAGGCTATATGTGATGCACACAGAGAGTGCTGGCAGGCTATATGTGATGCACACAGAGAGTGGCAGGCTACATGTGATGCACACAGACAGTGGCAGGCTACATGTGATGCACACAGAGAGTGGTAGGCTAAATGTGATGCACACAGAGAGTGGCAGGCTAAATGTGATGCACACAGAGAGTGGCAGGCTACATGTGATGCACACAGACAGTGGCAGGCTACATGTGATGCACACAGACAGTGGCAGGCTACATGTGATGCACACAGAGAGTGGCAGGCTACATGTGATGCACACAGACAGTGGCAGGCTACATGTGATGCACACAGACAGTGGCAGACTACATGTGATGCACACAGACAGTGGCAGGCTACATGTGATGCACACAGACAGTGGCAGGCTGTATGTGATGCACACAGACAGTGGCAGGCTATATGTGATGCACACAGAGAGTGGCAGGCTACATGTGATGCACACAGACAGTGGCAGGCTATATGTGATGCACACAGAGAGTGGCAGGCTACATGTGATGCACACAGAGAGTGGCAGGCTACATGTGATGCACACAGACAGTGGCAGGCTACATGTGATGCACACAGACAGTGGCAGACTACATGTGATGCACACAGACAGTGGCAGGCTACATGTGATGCACACAGACAGTGGCAGGCTACATGTGATGCACACAGACAGTGGCAGGCTACATGTGATGCACACAGACAGTGGCAGGCTACATGTGATGCACACAGACAGTGGCAGGCTACATGTGATGCACACAGACAGTGGCAGACTACATGTGATGCACACAGACAGTGGCAGGCTACATGTGATGCACACAGACAGTGGTACTGTAGGCTTACTGAAATAATACAAATAAGAAGAACTACAGTTGGATAACAACGTTAGTTGAGTTAGTAGCTGCCAAAACCCCATGCATCCATCTACTGACTGGTAATCAGTTGCCTTGGGCTTTGTACAGTATTTCAACTGTAATAACAGATGTATGTGATTGGTTACAATATTCTACTAGGTTTTTAATAATATGTTTATAGCCAGGCTATATAATAGGTGGGTGTGATATTTCCACTATAATAATAATATGTTTATAGCCAGGCTATATAATAGGTGGGTGTGATATCTCCACTATAATAATAATATGTTTATAGCCAGGCTATATAATAGGTGGGTGTGATATTTCCACTATAATAATAATATGTTTATAGCCAGGCTATATAATAGGTGGGTGTGATATCTCCACTATAATAATAATATGTTTATAGCCAGGCTATATAATAGGTGGGTGTGATATCTCCACTATAATAATCTAATAATAGGTTTATAGCCAGGCTATATAATAAGTGGATGTGATATCTCCACTATAATAATAATATGTTTATAGCCAGGCTATATAATAGGTGGGTGTGATATCTCCACTATAATAATCTAATAATAGGTTTATAGCCAGGCTATAAAATAGGTGTGTGTGATATCTCCACTATAATAATAATATGTTTATAGCCAGGCTATATAATAGGTGGGTGTGATATCTCCACTATAATAATCTAATAATAGGTTTATAGCCAGGCTATATAATAGGTGGGTGTGATATCTCCACTATAATAATAATATGTTTATAGCCAGGCTATATAATAGATGGGTGTGATATCTCCACTATAAAAGTAGCTATATGGATGGGAGGCGGGGTGTAATATGTCCACTAGGCCTTAATGATAGGGTTACAGACAGGGTATGATAGGTGGGTGTATGTCCACTATAAAAAATACGTTTCACAGCTAGGCCTATGAGAATGGGTGCACTATATCCACTGTAATAAAAGGTTTATAACCATGTGAAATGCAATATTATGTTACGTTCACTAGTGATTATCAGTAACTATCTAACAGAAGTCCAGTAGTACGGCTAGTTTAAGCAGATAGCTGGATAGCCTAGCCATGTTGTAATGTGCGCCTTTTACTCACCAGTAAGCTTAACTAGGAAGCAATATCTCGTCTCATGTAAAACTCCTGAAACCCCGCCCCTCCTCCTCTCTTTGTCTCCGCGGTACACCGATCTGGCGCTGTGATTTACTTAAGATTTGAGCTAATAGACTGTAGTCAGTTTAGCTAATAAACAGTTTTAACTTGTTTAGCTGTACTCTTCTGGAATTGGGCCCCGAGGACCGGAGAAAAGCCAGGATGACAGGGCGGAAACGGAACGAACCACAGACCAAGCCCAGAAAGAACGGTACGCTCGATTTAGTTTCCGCGCCGGGTGAGCGGGGTTTTAAACCGTGTGTTCGGTGGCTTTTCCCTGTCTGTACATTGATTTAGAAGATGTTCTGTTTTCACTTGTTTAGCTGTCTTCTTCTGAAATTGGGCCCGAGGACCGGAGAAAAGCCAGGATGACAGGGAGGAAACGGAACGAACCACAGACCAAGCCCAGAAGGAACGGTACACTCGATTTAGTTTCCACGCCGGCGCGCCGGGTGGGCGGGTTTTTAAAACAGTGTGGTGGTGGCCTTTCTCTGTCTGTACATTGATTTAGAAAATGTTCTTTGCATTTTTCTGGCAATTTCCTATAAGAGCTTTAGAGCATCGAAATACACATATCCAATCTAAAGACAACGTTGGAGTTAAACTCAAGTTTGTTGCTACCATTTCTTTATATCTAAAGTGCCAACAACATTCATAAAGCTAAACAGAGTAGGCCTGGGTCGAAAATAGTTGTATTTTGTAGTTCAGTAGAAAATAAAAACGTTTAAGAAACTCTAGGTTAGTCTAATATAGTTTATATAGTTTCAACTAAAAGCCAACTATATTGAACAACAATATAAATGTAAAATGTAACATGTAAAAAGTGTTGGTCCCATGTTTCATGAGCTGAAATAAAAGATCCTAGAAATGTTCCATGCTCACAAAAAGCTTATTTCTCTCATTTTTTTTTTGCACAAATTTGTTTACATCCCTGTTAGTGAGCATTTCTTCTTTGCCAAGATAATCCATCCACCTGGCAGGTGTGGCATATCAAGAAGCTGATTAAACAGCATGCACATTACACAGGTGCACCTTGTGCTGGGCACAAGAAAAAAGGCCGCTCAAATGTGCAATTTTGTCACACAACACCACAGATGTATCAAGTTTTGGGGGAACTTGCAATTGGAATGCTGACTGCAGGAATGTCCACCAGAGCTGTTACCAGGGAATTGAATGTTAATTTCTCTACCATAAGCCATCTTCAACGTCATTTTAGAGAATTTGGCAGTATGTCCAACCGGACTCAAAACCGCAGACCACATGTAAACACGCCAGCCCAGGACCTCCACATCCGGCTACTTCACCTGCGGGATCGTCTGAGTGGGCGCTGAGGAGTATTTTTGTCTGTAATTGTAACGGTTTTCTTCCGTTGAAGGAGAGGAGGACCAAAATGCAGCGTCGTTAGTGTTCAACATGTTTAATATAGACGATAAACGAGAACACTTACAAAATACAAAACAACAAATGTGAAAAACGAAAACAGTCCTATCTGGTGCATAGACACAAAGACAGAAGACAACCACCCACAAAATACCCACAGAATATGGCTGCCTAAATGTCTTCTGTCTTTGTGTCTATGCACCAGATAGGACTGTTTTCGGTTTCCACATTTGTTGTTTTGTATTTTGTAAGTGTTCTCGTTTATCGTCTATATTAAACATGTTGAACTCTAACAACGCTGCATTTTGGTCCTCCTCTCCTTCAATGGAAGAAAACCGTTACAGTAATAGAGCCCTTTTGTGCGGAAAAACTCGTTCTGATCGGCTGGGCCTGGCTCCCCAATGGGTGGGCCTGGCTCCCAAGTGAGTGAGTCTATGCCCTCGCAGGCCGACCCATGGCTGCACCCTTGCCAAGTCATGTGAAATCCATAGATTGGGGCCTCGTTTATTTATTTCTATCGATCTATTTCCTTACATGAACTGTAACTCAGTCAAATTTCTGAAACGGATGAGTTTAGATTTTTGTTCAGTATATTTTCTTTGATATTCAAATACATGTCTCAGAAAACCAAATAATATTTGAAAGTATTTTGACTAGGCCTACCTCTCAGAAAAATAAATAATATTTGAAAGTATTTTGACTAGGTGTAACGGTTTTCTAGTGGTGATGAAGGAGAGTCGGACCAAACTGCAGCGTGTCGATTGAGATTCATGTTTAATCAAATAAAGAAACACGAACACTACACAAAACAATAAACGTAATCGAAACCGAAACAGCCTATCTAGTGCAAACTAACCGAGAGTACACATAGGACACTAAGGACAATCACCCACGACAAACTCAAAGAATATGGCTGCCTAAATATGGTTCCCAATCAGAGACAACGATAAGCACCTGCCTCTGATTGAGAACCACTCCAGACAGCCATAGACTTTGCTAGATAACCCACTAAGCTACAATCCCAATACCACCACCAAAACCCCAAGACAAACACACCACAATTACAAAAACCCCATGCCACACCCTGGCCTGACCAAATACATAAAGATAAACACAAAATACTTTGACCAGGGCGTGACAGAACCCCCTAAGGTGCGGACTCCCGAACGCACAACCTAAACCTGTAGGGGAGGGTCTGGGTGGGCATCTGTCCGCGGTGGCGGCTCTGGTGCTGGACGTGGACCCCACTCCATAATTGTCTTAGTCCACCTCCTTAGTGTCCCTTGAGTGGCGACCCTCGCCGCTAACCTTGGCCTAGGAAACCTAACAACGGGCCCCACTGGACTGAGGTAGCTCGGGACCGAGGGGAAGCTCGGGACCGAGGGGAAGCTCAGGAGTGAGAGGAAGCTCAGGAGTGAGAGGAAGCTCAGGCAGGTTGATGGATCTACCAGATCCTGGCTGGCTGGTGGTTCCGGCAGATCCTGGCTGACTGGCACTTCTGGCGGATCCTGGCTGACTGGTGGATCCTGGCAGACTGGCGGATCCTGGCAGACTGGCGGATCCTGGCTGACTGGCGGATCCTGGCAGACTGGCGGATCCTGGCTGAATGGCGGATCTAACTGATCCTGGCAGACTGGCGGATCCTGGCCGACTGGCAGATCCTGGCCGACTGGCAGATCCTGGCCGACTGGCAGATCCTGGCCGACTGGCAGATCCTGGCAGACTGGCGGATCCTGGCGGATCCTGGCTGACTGGTGGATTCTGGCAGACTGGTGGATCCTGGCAGACTGGCGGATCCTGGCAGACTGGCGGATCCTGGCAGACTGGCACCTCTGGCGGATCCTGGCTGACTGGTGGATCCTGGCAGACTGGCGGATCCTGGCTGACTGGCGGATCCTGGCAGACTGGCGGATCCTGGCAGACTGGCGGATCCTGGCTGAATGGCGGATCCTGGCTGAATGGCGGATCTAACTGATCCTGGCAGACTGGCGGATCCTGGCTGACTGGCAGATCCTGGCCGACTGGCAGTTCTGGCGGATCCTGGCCGACTGGCGGATCCTGGCCGACTGGCGGATCCTGGTTGACTGGCAGTTCTGGCAGATCCCGGCTGACTGGCGGATCTGGAAGAGTCTGATTGACTGGCAGATCTGGAAGTGTCTGATTGACTGGCAGATCTGGAAGAGTCTGGTTGACTGGCAGATCTGGAAGAGTCTGGTTGACTGGCAGATCTGGAAGAGTCTGGTTGACTGGCAGATCTGGAAGAGTCTGGTTGACTGGCAGATCTGGAAGAGTCTGGTTGACTGGCAGATCTGGAAGAGTCTGGTTGACTGGCAGATCTGGAAGAGTCTGGTTGACTGGCAGATCTGGAAGAGTCTGGTTGACTGGCAGATCTGGAAGAGTCTGGCTGACTGGCAGATCTGGAAGAGTCTGGCTGACTGGCAGATCTGGAAGAGTCTGGCTGACTGGCAGATCTGGAAGAGTCTGGCTGACTGGCAGATCTGGCGGCGCTGGGCAGCCTGGCGGCGCTGGGCAGCCTGGCGGCGCTGGGCAGACTGGCGACCCTGGGCAGACTGGCGACCCTGGGCAGACTGGCGGTGCTGGGCAGACTGACGGCGCTGGGCAGACTGACGGCGCTGGGCAGACGGGGGGCACTGGCGCCGCTGGACAGACTGGCGGCACTAGCTGCTCCATATAGGCTGACAGCTCTGGCGGCTTCTTACAGACTGACAGCTCTGGCGGCTCCGTGCTGACTGGCTGCTCCTTGCAGCCTGGCAGCTCCTTGCAGACTGACAGCTCCTTCCAGACTGACAGCTCCGTGCAGACTGACAGCTCCGTGCAGACTGACAGCTCCTTGCAGACTGACAGCTCCTTGCAGACTGACAGCTCTTTGCAGACTGACAGCTCCTTGCAGACTGGCTGCTCTATGCAGACTGACTGCTCTATGCAGACTGACATCTCTGGCTGCTTCATGCAGACTGACAGCTCTGGCTGCTCCATGTAGGCTGACAGCTCTGGCGGCTCCGTGCAGACTGGCAGCTCCTTACAGACTGGCAGCTCCTTGCAGACTGGCAGCTCCGTGCAGACTGGCAGCTCCGTGCAGACTGGCAGCTCCGTGCAGACTGGCAGCTCCGTGCAGACTGGCAGCTCCGTGCAGACTGACAGCTCCTTGCAGACTGGTTGCTCCATGCAGACTGGCTGCTCTATGCAGACTGACATCTCTGGCTGCTTCATGTAGGCTGACAGCTCTGGCGGCTTCTTACAGACTGGCAGCTCTGGCGGCTCCGTGCAGACTGGCAGCTCCTTACAGACTGGCAGCTCCTTGCAGACTGGTAGCTCCGTGCAGACTGGCAGCTCCGTGCAGACCGGCAGCTCCGTGCAGACCGGCAGCTCCGTACAGACCGGCAGCTCCTTACAGACCGGCAGCTCCTTACAGACCGGCAGCTCCTTACAGACTGGCAGCTCCTTACAGACTGGCAGCTCCTTGTAGACTGGCTGCGCTGAACAGGCGGGAGACTCCGGCCGCGCAGGAGAGGAGAAAGGCTCTGGCTGCGCTGAACAGGCGGGAGACTCCAGCAGCGCTGTAGAGGAGAAAGGCTCCGGCAGCGCTGAACAGGTGGGACGCACTGTAGGCCTGATGCGTGGTGCTGGCACTGGTATGCCGTGCATGCTATGCCAAGCCCACACCTTTCTTTCTACTCTGTCCAATACATCCTCCACACTCTCAGACTCAGCACTCTGCTTCGCCGACAGCTCCAATTCCATCCATGGCTCTGCCCAGGGTCCTTGTCCGTCAAGGATCTCGTCCCAAGTCCATTTATCCAAAGAGTGCAGCCTCTCCCAATGCTGCTGCTGCCTCTGTTGCTTCTCCTGCTGCTGCCTTTGCTCCTGCTGCTGCCTTTGCTGCTGCTGCTTTTGCTGCTGCTGCTGTTGCTCCTGCTGCACCTGTCGCTTCTCCTGCTGCTGCTGTTGCTGCTGCCTCTGTTTACCACGCCGCTTGGTCCTTGGTTGGTGGGTGATTCTGTAACGGTTTTCTAGTGGTGATGAAGGAGAGTCGGACCAAACTGCAGTGTGTCGATTGAGATTCATGTTTAATCAAATAAAGAAACACGAACACTACACAAAACAATAAACGTAATCGAAACCGAAACAGCCTATCTAGTGCAAACTAACCGAGGGTACACATAGGACACTAAGGACAATCACCCACGACAAACTCAAAGAATATGGCTGCCTAAATATGGTTCCCAATCAGAGACAACGATAAGCACCTGCCTCTGATTGAGAACCATTCCAGACAGCCATAGACTTTGCTGGATAACCCACTAAGCTACAATCCCAATACCACCACCAAAACCCCAAGACAAACACACCACAATTACAAAAACCCCATGCCACACCCTGGCCTGACCAAATACATAAAGATAAACACAAAATACTTTGACCAGGGCGTGACACTAGGCCTACCTCTCAGAAAAATAAATAATATTTGAAAGTATTTTGACTAGGCCTACCTCTCAGAAAAATAAATAATATTTGAAAGTATTTTGACTAGGCCTACCTCTCAGAAAAATAAATAATATTTGAAAGTATTTTGACTAGGCCTACCTCTCAGAAAAATAAATAATATTTGAAAGTATTTTGACTAGGCCTACCTCTCAGAAAAATAAATAATATTTGAAAGTATTTTGACTAGGCCTACCTCTCAGAAAACCAAGTAATATTTGAATGTAGCCTATTTGAATATATGCAAGCAAAAACATGTTTTATTGACGGCTGCCAAATTTTTGATGAAGAGGCCAAAACTACAACAGTTTGAATTAGTCTAAGTATATGATCATAAATCAAATAAAATGTTATTGGTTGCATGCACATACAGTATTTAGCAGATGTTAATGCATATGGAGCTAAATGCTTGTTTTCCTATCTCCAACAGTGCAGTAATATCTAACAATAAACAACTAAACACTGTTAATGTAATTTAATTATGCCAATGTGCTTTCATTAATTGAAAACCCTTAATCTATTTTATGAGAATTTGTAAGATTCTTGTTTGCATAAAATAGACGCAGACCAGTCTTTCAATAATAGGTAACAGAATTTATTCTCGGAGCGCGCTGCCACTTAACCACGAACAACAGTTTATATACAGATCATGACGTCATTTCATTGCTTTAAAAGAATCCCCTCCTCTCGACCGGGACAAAGTGAGGTGAAAAGTTCATTCTAACTTACTAACACACTCCCAGGTAACTTTTGACCCCTCAACATTATCAATCACCACTGAGCTGACAGTTCTAATTAACAGAAAATTTAGGAATGCACTCACTGTCTTATCTAAAAACCCCAGAGCTAAGTTTCTGTAGGTTCAACCATAGGCTAACGACCTTATCTGTTTTCACAGTCCCCAACCCATTTGTTTCTTCCTAGTTAGAATGGTGTTCATTAACTTTAATTACTCCTTGTCCGTGTCTCACAATCCCTTCTTATGAACTCATATTGTTAATCAGATATAATAAAACAGAGTATAAGTTTTACTTAGTTACAGTTCCATTTAAAATGACTTGTTCAGTCATTTAATCATAATTTTACCAACAACACACAAATCTAAAAGTAAAAGAATGGAAATAAGAAATATAGCTAAGATCAGGGATATTGCCTCTGCAAATTGAAACAGGTCGGTATTGTGGTGAAATGGAAGAAGAAAGACGATGTAACTACTGTGATCTTGAAGAAATAGAGAATGAAACTAATTTGATCCTCTATTGCTCTTTCTACCACGAAATATGCTTTCTCTTATTCCAGAAAGCACACCAGTTATACCCTGGCATTATGTGGCTGAGCCATGAGGAGACAGACCACCAGATATACCCTGGCATTATGTGGCTGAGCCATGAGGAGACAGACCACCAGATATACCCTGGCATTATGTGGCTGAGCCATGAGGAGACAGACCACCAGATATACCCTGGCATTATGTGGCTGAGCCATGAGGAGACAGACCACCAGATATACCCTGGCATTATGTGGCTGAGCCATGAGGAGACAGACCACCAGATATACTCTGGCATTATGTGGCTGAGCCATGAGGAGACAGACCACCAGATATACTCTGGCATTATGTGGCTGAGCCATGAGGAGACAGACCACCAGTTATACCCTGGCATTATGTGGCTGAGCCATGAGGAGACAGACCACCAGATATACCCTGGCATTATGTGGCTGAGCCATGAGGAGACAGACCACCAGTTATACCCTGGCATTATGTGGCTGAGCCATGAGGAGACAGACCACCAGATATACCCTGGCATTATGTGGCTGAGCCATGAGGAGACAGACCACCAGATATACTCTGGCATTATGTGGCTGAGCCATGAGGAGACAGACCACCAGATATACTCTGGCATTATGTGGCTGAGCCATGAGGAGACAGACCACCAGTTATACCCTGGCATTATGTGGCTGAGCCATGAGGAGACAGACCACCAGATATACCCTGGCATTATGTGGCTGAGCCATGAGGAGACAGACCACCAGATATACCCTGGCATTATGTGGCTGAGCCATGAGGAGACAGACCACCAGTTATACCCTGGCATTATGTGGCTGAGCCATGAGGAGACAGACCACCAGATATACTCTGGCATTATGTGGCTGAGCCATGAGGAGACAGACCACCAGATATACCCTGGCATTATGTGGCTGAGCCATGAGGAGACAGACCACCAGTTATACCCTGGCATTATGTGGCTGAGCCATGAGGAGACAGACCACCAGATATACTCTGGCATTATGTGGCTGAGCCATGAGGAGACAGACCACCAGATATACTCTGGCATTATGTGGCTGAGCCATGAGGAGACAGACCACCAGTTATACCCTGGCATTATGTGGCTGAGCCATGAGGAGACAGACCACCAGATATACTCTGGCATTATGTGGCTGAGCCATGAGGAGACAGACCACCAGATATACTCTGGCATTATGTGGCTGAGCCATGAGGAGACAGACCACCAGATATACCCTGCCATTATGTGGCTGAGCCATGAGGAGACAGACCACCAGATATACTCTGGCATTATGTGGCTGAGCCATGAGGAGACAGACCACCAGATATACTCTGGCATTATGTGGCTGAGTGATGAGGAGACAGACCACCAGATATACTCTGGCATTATGTGGCTGAGCCATGAGGAGACAGACCACCAGATATACTCTGGCATTATGTGGCTGAGTGATGAGGAGACAGACCACCAGATATACTCTGGCATTATGTGGCTGAGCCATGAGGAGACAGACCACCAGATATACTCTGGCATTATGTGGCTGAGCCATGAGGAGACAGACCACCAGATATACTCTGGCATTATGTGGCTGAGCCATGAGGAGACAGACCACCAGATATACCCTGGCATTATGTGGCTGAGCCATGAGGAGACAGACCACCAGATATACCCTGGCATTATGTGGCTGAGCCATGAGGAGACAGACCACCAGATATACTCTGGCATTATGTGGCTGAGCCATGAGGAGACAGACCACCAGATATACCCTGGCATTATGTGGCTGAGCCATGAGGAGACAGACCACCAGATATACTCTGGCATTATGTGGCTGAGCCATGAGGAGACAGACCACCAGATATACTCTGGCATTATGTGGCTGAGCCATGAGGAGACAGACCACCAGATATACTCTGGCATTATGTGGCTGAGCCATGAGGAGACAGACCACCAGATATACCCTGGCATTATGTGGCTGAGCCATGAGGAGACAGACCACCAGATATACCCTGGCATTATGTGGCTGAGCCATGAGGAGACAGACCACCAGATATACCCTGGCATTATGTGGCTGAGCCATGAGGAGACAGACCACCAGATATACTCTGGCATTATGTGGCTGAGCCATGAGGAGACAGACCACCAGATATACTCTGGCATTATGTGGCTGAGCCATGAGGAGACAGACCACCAGATATACCCTGGCATTATGTGGCTGAGCCATGAGGAGACAGACCACCAGATATACTCTGGCATTATGTGGCTGAGCCATGAGGAGACAGACCACCAGATATACCCTGGCATTATGTGGCTGAGCCATGAGGAGACAGACCACCAGATATACCCTGGCATTATGTGGCTGAGCCATGAGGAGACAGACCACCAGATATACCCTGGCATTATGTGGCTGAGCCATGAGGAGACAGACCACCAGATATACTCTGGCATTATGTGGCTGAGCCATGAGGAGACAGACCACCAGATATACTCTGGCATTATGTGGCTGAGCCATGAGGAGACAGACCACCAGATATACCCTGGCATTATGTGGCTGAGCCATGAGGAGACAGACCACCAGATATACCCTGGCATTATGTGGCTGAGCCATGAGGAGACAGACCACCAGATATACCCTGGCATTATGTGGCTGAGCCATGAGGAGACAGACCACCAGTTATACCCTGGCATTATGTGGCTGAGCCATGAGGAGACAGACCACCAGTTATACTCTGGCATTATGTGGCTGAGCCATGAGGAGACAGACCACCAGTTATACTCTGGCATTATGTGGCTGAGCCATGAGGAGACAGACCACCAGATATACCCTGGCATTATGTGGCTGAGCCATGAGGAGACAGACCACCAGATATACCCTGGCATTATGTGGCTGAGCCATGAGGAGACAGACCACCAGATATACCCTGGCATTATGTGGCTGAGCCATGAGGAGACAGACCACCAGATATACCCTGGCATTATGTGGCTGAGCCATGAGGAGACAGACCACCAGATATACTCTGGCATTATGTGGCTGAGCCATGAGGAGACAGACCACCAGATATACTCTGGCATTATGTGGCTGAGCCATGAGGAGACAGACCACCAGATATCCGTAATCCGTAATGGGTCTGCGGTCAAATGACCACCCCTCATCACTGTCAAACGCTCCCTAAAACACTTCAGCGAGCAGGCCTTCCTAATCGACCTGGCTCGGGTATCCTGGAAGGATATTTACCACATTCTGTCAGTAGAAGATGCCTGGTTATTCTTTAAAAGTGCTTTCCTCACAATCTTAAATAAGCATGTCCCATTCAAAAAATGTAGAACCAGGAAAATATATAGCCCGTGGTTCACTCCAGACCTGACTGGCCCTTGACCAGCACAAAAACATCCTGTGGTGTACTGCATTAGAATCAAATAGCCCCCGCGATAGGCAACTTTTCAAGGAAGTTTGGAACTAATATACACAGGCAGTTAGGAAAGCAAAGGCTATCTTTTTCAAACAGAAATTTGCACCCTGCAGCACAAACTCCAACATTTTCTGGGACACTGTAAAGTCCTTGGAGAATAAGAGCACCTCCTCCCAACTGCCCACTGCGCTGAGGCTAGGAAACACTGTCACCACCAATAAATCCACGATAAATGAGAATTTCAACAAGCATTTTTCTACGGCTGGCCATGCTTTCCACCAGGTCAACAGCCCTGCACCCCTCACATCTACTTGCCCAAGCCTCCCCATGTATCCTTCACCCAAATCCAGATAGCTGATGTTCTGAAAGAGCTGCAAAATCTGGACCCCTAAAATTGTCAGGACTAGACAATCTGGACCCTCTCTTTCTACAATTATCAGACGAAATTGTTGCAACTCCTATTACTAGCCTGTTTAACCTCTCGTATCATCTGAGATCCCCAAAGATTGGAAAGCTGCAGCGGTCATCCCCCTCTTCAAAGGGGGTGACACTCTAGACCCAAACTGCTACAGACCTATATCTATCCTACCCTGTCTTTCTAAGGTCTTTGAAAGCCAAGTTAACAAACAGATCACTGACCATTTTGAATCCCACCATACCTTCTCCGCTATGCAATCTCGTTTCCGAGCTGGTCATGGGTGCACCTCAGCCACGTTCAAGGTCCTAAACGATATCATAACCTCCATCGATAAGAAACAATACTGTGCAGCTGTATTCATAGACCTGGCCAAGGCTTTCGACTCTGTCAATCACCACATTCTTATCGGCAGACTCAACAGCCTTGGTTTCTCAAATGACCGCCTCACTTGGTTCACCAACTACTTCTCAGACAGAGTTCAGTGTGTCAAATCGGAAGGCCTGTTGTCTGGACCTCTGGCAGTCTATGGGGGTGCCACAGGGTTAAATTCTCGGGCCGACTCTTTTCTCTGTATACATCAATGATGTCGCTCTTGCTGCTGGTGATTCTCTGATCCACCTCTACGCAGACGAAAACATTCTGAATACTTCTGGCCCTTCTTTGGACACTGTGTTAACTAACCTCCAGACGAGCTTCAATGCCATACAACTCTCCTTCCGTGGCCTCCAACTGCTCTTAAATGCAAGTAAAACTAAATGCATGCTCTTCAACCGATCGCTACCAGCACTTGCCCGCCCGTCCAGTGTCACTACTCTGGACGGTTCTGACTTAGAATTTGTGGACATCTACAAATACCTAGGTGTCTGGTTAGACTGTAAACTCTCCTTCCAGACTCACATTAAGCATCTCCAATCCAAAATTAAATCTAGAATCGGCTTCCTATTTCGCAATAAAGCATCCTTCACTCATGCTGCCAAACATACCCTCGTAAAACTGACTATCCTACTGTCACGAGAATTATCTTCTCAATGTTCATAAACCCAATTCAATTAACTACTCAGCCTGAAACCCAGAATTTGTAAGAAACTGGTTGAAATGAATCAGACGGAGGCCCAGCTACGATAGTCAGTAAGTTTATTTATGAAAGCGCCCTGCTCTGTTGTACAAGACAATTAATTTTATACTGGCTCCTCACGCACACCCATTCACACGAACATACGCACACACATTCACACTAACATACGCACACACATTTCCTGCTACCCAGCCGACAAAGATTAGGGGATTCCGTACTCTGGAAAGTACTCTCAATGGCCCCAGTCAAGGTCGGCACTGAATCTTGCTCAGACAGAACGTTCTGGTCTGTTTTTAAGATACTATTATAGACATATTGCACAGACTATGGTTATACATAATTCTAATCAATTTCATACGATTATATGGCTTCAGGGTGGAATATTCTAGTCATTCATATAAATTCCATCAACACATCCACCCTTATTGACTAAAAATACTATATATACTATATGGAAATATTTATGGTATCCAAGAATAAATCAAACCAATACATGTATGTACATTCGATATTCATCAATGACTGTTATAGGCCTATCCAATCATAACGCTTCCTGTTAGGATTTTTATTACAATCTTCATAAAAAAACAGTCTCATCCAACATGGGCTCCTCGTAGTTAAAAGAAATGGAGCCATCTTCTAGGCCCGGAGGCCCGTATTCGTCATCACACTGGCCGGAGCTGAAAATCGGTCCGTACCTCACCACCTGTTGCGTTATTGACCTCTCCAGAGTCCTGGTAATCAAACCTCTCACACAGGGGACCAAACAACATCCACACAGAGCCAAGACACTCATGCAGGTGAAAGTTGCGCACAACACAGTGATTGACATTTTTCCATTTCCCAAACACACTATCAAACCAATTTGTTAGAGCATTATCCACCCCAGAGTTCTCTGCTCATTTGTGAGCTAATGTGGTTAAACCAGCCAGGGTCTTGGTCACTGATCCGTCTGGAGCTGTGTTATCGGGGATGAAAGTACAACATTCGGCCTCGAATATCACACACACACACACACACACACACACACACACACACACACCACCCTTTTCAGCCAGTAACATATCCAATGCTATTCTATTCTGCCACACCATCAAACTAGTTGCAGCTGTCTGTTCTGTCAACCCTTGTATCACATCTCTAGTATAGTTGACGAAACACTGTTGGTTATAGTAGATATAATTAATACAATCTACATTCTTATTGAGAGTTGACCACCAGAAGATGCTTGATTCCAAGCCAGCCCTTATCTGATTCCTAGCTTTGAACTCATCAGGCACCCCCCTGGGAACTCCAATGCTATCAATGTAAACTCTATTGTCAAAAGATCCTGACAGAGCACTCCTGGGTGAAGGGCATGCCCAACTGCACCTATATCGGTCCAATTTGTAGGCAGGTTGGGCCACAGCTTCATACCTCCACACAACCACCAGACATCCGCTCTAGGCCTTTTTTAGCTCACTAAAGTCCTCGGAACTCAACCACCCAGTCAGGTCCCTCATTGTCTTGTCGGGTGTAACATTCTCTGTCCTATTGCATGTTCTTACTTCCCCTACGTCCCATACGTGTGTGATGTCGCAAGCCATACAATAATAATGTCCTGTAACTGTGAAAGGGGGAAGTCTGGATGTAATGGGCACATGGGGATACCGATAATGCTGATCAATGCAACTGTCATTGTCTGGCTTCCCTGCCTTCATGAACAGCTTTAATTAACATAAAGGCCATTCCCCTGGGTGAATCAATTCCATCAAATTGAAAGGGAATGGTTGTCAATTGAGGTTTTGCTGTGGCGCAGGCATAACATTCTTCTTTCGCTACTGATCTGGCTGTATACTGAATCCATTCTAACCATAGGTTAGAATCCCCATAACTAGTTTCCACCTCAATCACTTCCTTAAGATCTTTCGTCTGCACTATCCGCACCGGCCCTTGGCTTTGGACGACTCCACGGTCAGTGTCTGTTTTGCCAGGGGCTCTGCTTGTATTCTGGCTGGCTGTAGAACTATCACCTGCCCTAACCTCTTCTAACCAGAATGGTACTATGGTGTCAACCGAAACCTGATCAAAACCAACATACCATAACCTGAGATCCCCTTCCTTTACGTTTTTAATGGTAATTCGTACCTTTACGCAATATTTCCCCTGCTCAGGATTACAGTCAAAAACCCTCACCTTCACTACACTCCATCTTCTTCCATACTGGGTATGTGGATTTATGTAGCCCTCTCTCTCGGTGTGAGCTATGACCTGTTTCCATGAACTACACGGGGACCTGCACAGATATCTTCCATAATGGCTCAAAGTCCTAGACTGCCACGGAGTTAGAGAACCCATTTGGTCTACATAGAACTCAACTGAGACATCCTTCCTGATCTCCACTCTCACTTCCTGTTTACCCAGCTCAAGTGATTCCTTATGCTTGGTTAATACAAAATCCTCATCGTCTAAACTATGGGTCAAGTTACCACCTTCTGAATTCTCGGATGGGTCATGGTGTAACAGGAATATGGCTCCCACAATAAGACAGCTCAGACCAATCAGCATTCCTGTAAAGCCCCACCCTTTCCCAGAGAACATATCATCAGCTAGAGGCCAGCCCATACTTTCACTTCTATGAACACGTCAGGGAATCTTCGTTAGAGGTAACCCCCGAACCTTTTTGGTATTCGGCTCTTCTCCTAACTCTGTGATTGTTCGACAATGTCAGTGTGTCTTACCCTCTTGCAATGTGTGATATGAACCCAGGTAGCTCTTTCAGCTATTTTCACAGCGAAGGCTGTCACCAGGAGTACTTGGTATGGCCCCTCCCAACGTGGCTGCTTCCAGTCCTTTTTCTTTAGTGAGTGGACCCAGACCCAGTCTCCTGGCCCAATCTTGTGGGTAATCTCCTTTTGTAGTTCTCCTGTAGAGCATAAAACCCTTGACATATGGGTTTGGTTAATGAAGAGTCTTCTCATGTGTTCTGCTAGTATATCTTCAACTTCTATGTTGACATGTTCTGGTCCCTAACTCTGGCCTTCTATTTGTGCTACCTGATTAGCTAAACTGTCATCCATTATTTAAAGAAATAGATCCTAGTAAACATACTCCAGGGATAATATCTTGACCTAATATTTCAGTTACCATTATCGTGTCCGCCAAGTAAGTTGGGAACTCCACAATTAATTTTTTAGTTTATTATCCAATAGGCCACAAAGTGTCCTATCCTATCCCCCCTTTGATACATGGTTCTGCCCATGTATCAATATTGCCACATATCTAAACAATGACTTAGGTAAGATTAGTAAATTATCCTTATGACTGACATTATCTCGTAGGAGCGCCCCTTTCATTCTCTAAATGTCCAATTCTCCCTGGGGCGTTCGGTCATGGCTATCCTGCAACAATTCTCTGTCAAGTGTCCTATCCACTTCAAGAGCTATCTGTGCTGCTTTGTATGGTCTCAAATGTCTATGTGTTTGTCTATGTAAACTAGAGGTTGTCCGATTAAATCGGAATGGACGATTAATTAGGGCCGATTTCAAGTTTTCATAACAATCGGAAATCGGTATTTTTGGGTGCCCATTTGCCAATTTTGATTTTTTATATACCTTTATTTAACTAGGCAAGTCAGTTAAGAACACATTCTTATTTTCAATGGCGGCCTAGAAGCGGTGGGTTAACTGCCTCGTCCAGGGGCAGAACGACAGATTTTCTCACCTTGTCAGCTCGGGGGATCCAATCTTGCAACCTTACAGTTAACTAGTCCAACGCAATAATGACCTGCCTCTCTCTCGTTGCACTCCACAAGGAGACTGCCTGTTACGTGAATGCAGTAAGCCAAGGTAAGTTGCTAGCTAGCATTAAACGTATCTTATAAAAAACATTGAATCATCACCACTAGTTAACTAAACATGGTTGATGATATTACTAGATATTATCTAGCGTGTCCTGCGTTGCATATAATTTGACTGAGCATACAAGCATACAATTATCTAAGTATCTGACTGAGTGGTGGTAGGCAGAAGCAGGCGCGTAAACATTAATTCAAACAGCACTTTAGTGCGTTTTGCCAGCAGCTCTTCGTTGTGCGTCAAAAGCATTGCACTGTTTATGACTTCAAGCCTATCAACTCCCGAGATGAGGCTGGTGTAACCGAAGTGAAATGGCTAGCTAGTTAGCGCGCGCTAATAGATTTTCAAACGTCACTCACTCTGAGCCTTCTAGTAGTTGTTCCCCTTGCTCTGCATGGGTAACACTGCTTCGATGGTGGCTGTTGTCGTTGTGTTGCTGGTTCGAGCCCAGGGAGGAGCGAGGAGAGGGACGGAAGCTATACTGTTACACTGGCAATACTAAAGTGCCTATAAGAACAGCCAATAGTCAAAGGTTAATCAAATAAAAATGGTATAGAAGGAAATAGTCCTATAATTCCTATAATAACTACAACCTAAAACTTCTTACCTGGGAAAATTGAAGACTCATGTTAAAAGGAACCACCAGCTTTCATATGTTCTCATGTTCTGAGCAAGGAACTGAAACTTTAGCTTTCTTACATAGCACATATTGCACTTTTACTTTCTTCTCCAACACTTTGTTTTTGCATTATTTAAACAAAATTGAACATGTTTCATTATTTACTTGAGGCTAAATTGAATTTATTGATGTATTATATTAAGTTAAAATAAGTGTTCATTCAGTAATGTTGTAATTGTCATTATTACAAATAAATAAATAAAGATTGGCAGATTAATCTGTATCGGCTTTTTTGGTCCTCCAATAAATCGGTATCGGCATGAAAAATCATAATCGGTTGACCTCTAATGTAAACAGTAACCTTTCTCTCCTTTCTTATTTCACAGGCACTAGTCAATGCTACTATTTTGGCTTGTTGTGCCAAATAATTTCTAGGCGATGGTTCAGTGTCAGGCCCCTTTTGTCTCCACTCAGTAACGGTTATCTACCCATTCTGTGTCACCCCCCTCCATCTCCTCTCTGCTCCCAAACCATCAAGGTCTATGCAGTGTGTGGAGGGCTTCTCCGTCGGCCCTTCCTCATATCTGTCTGTCGCTCTTTCTCATAAGTCAGTATCAAATATGGGGAGTTTGACAAATATTTACTAAACGTCTCACTGTCTGAACTCATGGATTTTTTGAAAAATCACTTGTCTATGGTGGTCATAACTAAAGAAATTCCATAGGTTGATTAAGGTTATGTCGATGTTCTCAATAATCCTGAATCGCCACAGATGTCATATATCCCTGTCTTGTTGGCCTGGATTAGGTTCTAAATACTTAACATGAGTCGACCATTAGTCCAAGGCTATGCCATTTCTTTCTTCTCCTTAGTTCAACTTCCAACCATGTCAAAGAACTATAAATTCGTTCATAATGATCAATTACTCAATTTACCTTAAAATCAGTATCAGAGATGACCTTCAATTCATTATCCAGATGGCCCTCCCATAAGGCTGATCAGACCACAAAGGAAAGCCAGGATAGAGGTCAAAGGTCATACCACCCCTTTACAGTCTTTTTTTACTATATTAGACAAATTAAAGAAAAACGATCAAACATTTTCTACATGTTGTATCCCAGGTTCCCAGAATATTCCCTTTATCAAAAGAATGCACGTGTTTAATTAAAACTCAGAAAATAAAACTACTTAACTAACTACTAATTAACTACTCAGCCTGAAACCCAGAATTTGTAATAAACTGGTTGAAATTAATCAGACGGAGGCCCAGCTACGATAGTCAGTAAGTTTATTTACGAAAGCGCCCTGCTCTGCTGTACAAGACAATTCATTTTATACTGGCTTCTCACGCATACCCATTCACACTAACATACGCACACACATTTCCTGCTACCCAGCCGACAAAGATTAGGGGATTCCGTGAGACTTACTCCCCCTCCTCCCTCAAGATAGGGAGACTCTGGGAAGTACTCTGTGGCCCCAGCCAAGGTCGGCACTGAATCTTGCTCAGAGAGAACGTTCTGGTCTGTTAAGATAACATATGTCTATAATAGTACAGACTGTGTTTAAACATAATTCTAATCAATTTAATACGATTATATGGCTTCAGGGTGGAATATTCTAGTCATTCATAAAAATTCCATCAACACCTACCGATCCTCGACTTTGGCGATGTCATTTACAAAATAGCCTCCAACACTCTACTCAGCAAATTGGATGCAGTCTATCACAGTGCCATCCGTTTTGTCACCAAAGCCCCATTACTACCCACCGCTGTGACCTGTATGCTCTCGTTAGCTGGCCCTTGCTTCATATTCGTCGCCAAACCCACTGGCTCCAGGTCATCTATAAGTCTTTGCTAGGTAAAGCCCCGCCTTATCTCAGCTCACTGGTCACCATAGCAGCACCCACCCGTAGCACGGGCTCCAGCAGGTATATTTCACTGGTCAACCCCAAAGCCAGTTCCTCTTTTGGGCGCCTTTCCTTCCAGTTCTCTGCTGCCAATGACTGGAACGAATTGCAAAAATCACTGAAACTGGAGACTAATATCTCCTTCGCTAACTTTAAGCACCAGCTGTCAGAGCAGCTCACAGATCAAGGCACCTGTACATAGCCCATCTGTAAATAGCCCATCCAACTACCTCATCCCCATACTGTTATTTATTTATTTTTGCTCCTTTGCACCCCAGTATCTCTACTTGCACATTCATCTTCTGCACATCTATCACTCCAGTGTTTATTTGCGAAATTGTAATTATTTCACCACTACGGTCTATTTATTGCCTTATCTCCCTAATCTTACTTCATTTGCACACACTGTATATAGACTTTTTTTCTATTGTGTTATTGACTGTATATTTTGTTTATTCCATGTGTAACTCTGAGTTGTTTCTGTTGCACTGCTTTACTTTATCTTGGCCAGGTCGCAGTTGTAATTGATAACTTGTTCTCAACTAGCCTACCTGGTTAAATAAAGGTGAAATAAAAATAAATAAAAAAATTATGTGGCTGAGCCATGAGGAGATAGACCACCAGATATACCCTGGCATTATGTGGCTGAGCCATGAGGAGACAGACCACCAGATATACCCTGGCATTATGTGGCTGAGCCATGAGGAGACAGACCACCAGATATACCCTGGCATTATGTGGCTGAGCCATGAGGAGACAGACCACCAGATATACCCTGGCATTATGTGGCTGAGCCATGAGGAGACAGACCACCAGATATACCCTGGCATTATGTGGCTGAGCCATGAGGAGACAGACCACCAGATATACCCTGGCATTATGTGGCTGAGCCATGAGGAGACAGACCACCAGATATACCCTGGCATTATGTGGCTGAGCCATGAGGAGACAGACCACCAGTTATACCCTGGCATTATGTGGCTGAGCCATGAGGAGACAGACCACCAGATATACCCTGCCATTATGTGGCTGAGCCATGAGGAGACAGACCACCAGATATACCCTGCCATTATGTGGCTGAGCCATGAGGAGACAGACCACCAGATATACCCTGCCATTATGTGGCTGAGCCATGAGGAGACAGACCACCAGATATACCCTGCCATTATGTGGCTGAGCCATGAGGAGACAGACCACCAGATATACCCTGCCATTATGTGGCTGAGCCATGAGGAGACAGACCACCAGATATACCCTGGCATTATGTGGCTGAGCCAAGAGGAGAAACTGAAATGTTTTTTTTGTCCATTGTGTTTTTCTGTTTCCAGAATATTTAGATAAAGCCTGGGATAAAATATAAAGTCCTACCTATAATTAAACTGTTTCTGTGGTAAATGGCACATATGTATAGATTGTGTATAGGCTTATGTCTCCCATATGAATCTTCTCTTTGTGCTGGGTTCAAAAGGCTTCTGTTTCTTTTTTTCTGTATATGTTATGCATGTATGCATGTGTATATATACAGTGTGTATGTATGCATGTGTATATATATACAGTGTGTATGTATGCATGTGTATATATACAGTGTGTATGTATGCATGTGTATATATACAGTGTGTATGTATGCATGTGTATATATACAGTGTGTATGTATGCATGTGTATATATACAGTGTGTATGTATGCATGTATATTATTTTCCTGCTCTAGGGATATAATGTTTGTTTGGATAACGTTAATTACTATTATGTACTGATTTTTTTCACTCTTTATGCGATGTGCAATGCAGAGAACACCGGAAGAAGAATTATCATTTAATTACCACAGTGAATTATTGTAATGTTTGATTATGTGTCAATTAATCCCATAAGGAATGGGTTGCCAATTGACGATTTGACACAACAGCAAAAAAAATATATTAATTAATTAAATTAATTAATTAATATAGAAATATTAGGACTATCAGTGTCGGAGTCCGGAGTATATATAGAGATATATACCTCGGACTCTGACATTGCTCATCCTAATATTTGTATATTTCTTAATATACACTACCGCTCTAAAGTTTGGGGTCACTTAGAAATATCCTTGTTTTTGAAAGAAAACTCATTTTTTGTCCATTAAAATAACATCAAATTGATCAGAAGTACAGTGTAAACATTGTTAATGTTGTAAATGACTGTTGTAGCTGGAAACGGCTGATTTTTAATGGAATATCTACATAGGCATACCGAGGCCCATTATCAGCAACCATCACTCCTGTGTTCAATGGCACGTTGTGTTAGCTAATCCAAGTTGATCATTTTAAAAGGCTAATTGATCATTAGAAAACCCTTTTGCAATTATGTTACCACAGCTGAAAACTGTTGTGATGGTTAAATAAGCATTAAAACATTAGACTAGTTAAGTATCTGGATTATCAGCATTTGTGGGTTGAATGATAGGCTCAAAATGGCCTCCAGATAATCAACTAGTCCAAAGGCAGCCAGTTTTATTGCTTCTTTAATTAGCACAACAGTTTTCAGCTCAAAACAAAATATATTTTATATTTGAGATTCTTCAAAGTAGACACCCTTTGCCTTGACAGCTTTGCACACTCTTGGCATTCTCTCAACCAGCTTCACCTGGAAACAGTCTTGAAGGAGCTCCCACATATGCTGAGCACTTGTTGGCTGCTTTTCCTTCACTCTGTGGTCCAACTCACCCCAAACCATCTCAATTGGATTAAGGTCGGGTGATTGTGGAGGCCATATCATCTGATACAGCATTAGACAGATTTCCACCTAATGTCCGTTGCTCGTGTTTCCTGGCCTAAGCAAGTCTCTTATTATTATTGGTGTCCTTTAGTAGTGGTTTCTTTGCAGTAATTAAACCATGAAGTCCTGATTCACACAGTCTCTTATGAACAGTGGATGTTGAGATGTGTCTGTTACTTGAACTCTGTGAAGCATTTATTTTGGCTGCAATTTCTGAGGCTGGTAACTCCAACAAACTTATCCTCTGTAGCAGAGGTAACTCTGGGTCTTCCTTTCCTGTGGCTGTCCTCATGAGAGCCAGTTTCATCATAGCGCTTGATGGTTTTTGCAACTCCACTTGAAGAAACTTTCAAAGTTCCGTATTGACTGAACTTTGTGTCTTAAAGTAATGATGGACTGTCATTTCTCTTTGCTTATTTGAGCTGTTCTTGCCATAATATGGAATTGGTCATTTACCAAATAGGGCTATATACAGTATACCACCCCTACCTTGTCAAAACACAACTGATTGGCTCAAATGCATTAAGAAGGAAAGAAATTCCACAAATGAACCTTTAACAAGGCACACATGTTAATTGAAATGCATTCCAGTTGACTACCTCATGCAGCTGGTTGAGAGAATGCTAATCGTGTGCAAAGCTGTCATCAAGGCAAAGGTTGGCTACTTTGAAGAATCTCAAATACAAAATAAATGTTGATTTGTTTAACACTTTTTTGGTTCTTACATGATTCCATATGTGTTATTTCATAGTTTCCTAAAACCTTTGACTACATCTACTCATTCAAAAGGTTTTTATTTGTACTATTTTCTACATTGTAGAATAGTGAACACATCAAAACTATGAAATAACACATATGGAATTATGTAGGAACCAAAAATTGCAGAATCTCAAATATAAAATACATTTAGATTTGTTAAACACTTTTTTGGTTACTACATATTTCCAAATCAAATCAAACTTTGTCACATGCGCCGAATAGAACAAGTGTAGACCTTTCCGTGAAATGCTTACTTCCAAGCCCTTAACTCTTATTGAACTGCACTGTTGGTTAAGAAAATTTACAAAATAAACTCAAGTAAAAAATAATAAAAAGTAACACAAAATAACGAGGCTATATACAGGGGGTAACTGTACCGAGTCAGTGTGCGGGGGTAGAGGTCATTTGTACATTTAGGTATGGGTGAAGTGATTATACATAGATAATAAACAGCTTGTAGTAGCAGTGTACAAAACAAATGGAGGGGGGTCAATGTAAATAGTCTGGGTGGCCATTTGATTAATTGTTCAGCAGTCTTATGGCTTGGGGGTAGAAGCTGTTAAGGAGCCTTTTGGTCCTAGACTTGGCGCTCCGGTACCGCTTGCCGATTCCATAGGTTATTTCATAGTTTTGATGTCTTCAAAGAAAAACCCTGGAATGAGTAGGTATGTCCAGACTTTTACTGGTACTGTGTGTGTGTGTGTGTGTTGGGATGTATAGACATTATGCACAGTATATGGATAGAATATGTAGTATATCTGAAGAATACGTGGATAGAATAGTATATGTACAGCAATAGTTAAGTAGGATGGCGTTTGACTAGAATACAGTAAAACGTAAACTTGTACATTGCTTTGGTCCGTACAATTGTCCTTATTTTAGCGCCCCAAAAACGTAATACTTCCAGATCAACTGTATGTCAACACCATTGTAAAGCACAATTTCTCCCCTTTCCAACAAAATCAATGACATGACCTAAACACTGCCCGTTTCTGCATAATTCAAGCAGGCAATGAGCCCCGTCGGGTCTTTTTAAAAATGGCGGGTGGGGAAGCGAAACTAATGCGTGATAGTGAGAAGGAGAGATCACGTGTGGGAAAATTGGAACACTGGTCACTTTAATAATGTTTAGTTACTGTTTTTACATACTGTTTACCCGTCTTTCACCCATACAGTTATCGTAAAATGAATTGCAGCTTTCAATCTTTTCAGTGGCATTTTTAAAGAGTAATACAGTAGTTGAACGTCACAATTTATTTATACTTATCTGTACAAAATATAATTGGTTACACTTGATTATGTACACCTGTGGCAATGGACATTCAGAATGGACATTTACAAAATGTTTGATAGAAATGTATTGTGGAGATCCAATATGCTGTCAGATAGATTGGAATAGTATAGGAGTGTGTGCTCTATTCATTCTATTTCTATCTTCAACATGCAGTTCCAGATACAGCCCTGCCATTAGTTGAAGGCTGCCAATCCAATAGTTTCAGAAAAGTACTCACTTCCTGAGATCTGTATTCAAATATTTGTAAAAAAAAAAAAAAAAAAAAAAAAAAAAAAAAAGTAGTTGCTTTCAGCTCCATATTCAAAGAGTTAACAAAAGTAGGTACTCAAATAGTTTGGAAACATAGTAACTTTGAGGTCTGTATTTAGGTTTAAGAAGTGGTCCGTTTTTGGAATCTGTATTCCAATAGTTGTAGTCACCTCCAAAGTAGCTAAGTAGCCCCCGGACAGATTTTTACTTTCCACAAAGCATTTAAAAACTATATTTATCCCAGGTCTGAAACAGAGCGCACCTAACATCAGAACCTTTTGTTAGGATTTCAATACCATCATTGAGCATGCACACACATACCCAGACAATCACACACACACACAGTTCAGTAGTACTAATAGCTAAGCTGCATTTGTAGCAGCCACATAGCTAGAATAAAAGACAGCTGGAGACTTCTTCACCAGTCCTTTATTAGGTGTCTACAGAGAACAGAAACAGTGAGAACTACCAGGGTGTGTTCAGAACAGAAACAGTGAGAACTACCGGGGTGTGTTCAGAACAGAAACAGTGAGAACTACCGGGGTGTGTTCAGAACAGAAACAGTGAGAACTACCGGGGTGTGTTCAGAACAGAAACAGTGAGAACTACCGGGGTGTGTTCAGAACAGAAACAGTGAGAACTACCGGGGTGTGTTCAGAACAGAAACAGTGAGAACTACCGGGGTGTGTTCAGAACAGAAACAGTGAGAACTACCGGGGTGTGTTCAGAACAGAAACAGTGAGAACTACCGGGGTGTGTTCAGAACAGAAACAGTGAGAACTACCGGGGTGTGTTCAGAACAGAAACAGTGAGAACTACCGGGGTGTGTTCAGAACAGAAACAGTGAGAACTACCGGGGTGTGTTCAGAACAGAAACAGTGAGAACTACCGGGGTGTGTTCAGAACACACAAGGTTTCACAGCGTTTGGAAACTTCTCTATAGAGCCGTTTGTGGGTGTATTAAGAGGGACCCCAAAACTATTACGTCCCATTACTTACTATATCATTTTAGGCTGTGTGTGTTAGGATTCCCTACTGGCCTTATGCCCCCGTGTGCACTTGTCCTGCTCACTCAGTCCCCTTCATGGATGTGAACGCATTGGATTAATCATGGACTTGAGTTTTCACCATGTCAAAATAATATCTGACATGATTTTCCTCACACCAGTCCATTCCTTTTAAATCCACAAGGTGGGATGAAGGTACACACTTCTGGGAGAGGAAGAGACATCAGGGTGTTGATGTTGGAGGGTGATGGAGGGGGGTTTTGACAAGGTGGGGCTGTAGGAGGGGTGAGTTGAGTTGGAGATGGGGGTGTCAAGTTGAGGGTAGAGAAGGGTGGAGTAGAGTGGAGCGTAGAGGTAAGTCTGTACGAGGGTTGAATGGAGTAGAGTGGAGCTGGAGGAGCGTAGAGGTAGGTCTGTAGGAGGGTTGAATGGAGTAGAGGTGGAGGGGGGTGTTGGCAGCAGCAGAAGTGTTTTCTATAAACAGTGAACGGCCACAACTAGAATAGGCCGAGTTGTGAAATAAGAGTCTTTGACGGTGGTAAGGCAACTGGTCAGACTACACAGGAAGTGATGAAACCCCTCAGGAAGAGATGACAACAAACAGGACATGGCGAAATGGCAAGTGCTACGGTGGGTTTTCCACTTTAGAAACGGGCTTCCTTCACAATAATCAGAATATAAAGAAACAACCATGCACAACACGCATATGGAGAGCAGAAATAACCACTGGGATGCAAACCTTAAACAAAATAACAGTTATTCCATTTTATAGAGGGAAATACTTCATACCGACATATCTCTGAATAATTTAAAGAGTAAAAGCACAACTGCCCGATCATTATCAGGCTTGACTGAGTAACTGGGTTAGAGCTGTTAGAGTCATGGGGTTTGGATGGGACTTGGTGAGGCAGAGTCACAGTGAGGTTATTACTGAGTCATTACTTACTGACCAAGGCTTCTGCGCTGAGGTGGTGGTATGGGGGCTGCATAGTGTAGTAAACTGGTGTTCAAACACTGAATGGACCAGTCTCTGCAGGGGTTATTTCTGCAGGACCAGGCCACACGCGAACACACAAACACACGCACGCACACACATGCGCACACACACACACACACATACCGAGAGAGAAAAATAGAGAGAGAGAGAGAGAGAGAGATAGGGGCCCAGGATGGGACTGTTTTTCAATACGCCATGCTCTACCGCTTTCTCTTCTGATTGGTCGAATGCCTGTTTATCCCCGCCCTGACTGACACATCTCAGGCCTGCCAATAGATGCCCTTTCCATCCGTCATCCCTCCTCTGGCTCTCTACTTGAGGAAGCAGTCTAGTTTCCTCTGGATGCTTTCGAAGGAGTCGGCTCCCATGTAGTCCGCCAGGCCAGCCTCCCATCGCTGCCTCCTCTCCTCACTGGACACCTGGGGCGCCTTAGGGGGAGGCGGGGGGAGGATGATCTCAACCACACTGTCACAGACCTCCTCCTATAGGAGGTGGAGGGAGAGACAGGGTAGGCAAACAAGACGAGCATTCTGAGACATGGAGAAATACTCACTCATACAAAGGCGACGGTGACAGCCATGAGGCATTTCCCCTCAACCCAAAGCATTGACCAATCAGCAGCTTCCTCTACAGAGATACAGATCTAAGGGCAGGAGCCGGGGTCAGTGGGAGTGAAAAGCCAGTCAGCTTCTTCCTGTTACCGTGGCAACTCCAATAAGGACAACAGGCCGGGTTTCTAGAGTTGAACTAGGGTGTCAGAAGTATAGCACTACATCGGTGACTACATCATCACCCTACTGCAATATTATAATTGCACTACATAGGGCATATGGTGCCATTTGAGACATGCCCTTCGATTACCTGTTTAAAGTATCCATGAGAGACAGGGAGAGAGGTTACCATGTCAATGACTTGCCACTACAGAGGGTCAACACACACACACATCATCATCAGTGACTGAAACCAGCAAATAGTGTACTTAAACTACTGTACGATTCTACTGTGAACACACTGTACTCAAATACACAAACTGTCCTTCAACAGTCCCCTTAAAACGCATACAGTGCCTTAAGAAAGTATGCATAGCCCTCGCCTTACTCCACATTTGGTTACGTCCTAAAGTCAAAATAGATTAAATAGATTTGTTTCTCTCACCCATCTACACACCATACCCCATAATGACAAAATGAAATAGAGAAATATTTAAGTTGTTATACACCGGAGTCAATACGTGTTAGAATCAACTTTGGCAGTGATTACAGCTGTGAGTCTTTCTGGAAAAGTCTCTAAGAGCTTTGCACACCTTGAATGTACATTATTTTATTTGTGTTATTCTTTAAGCTCTGTCAAGTTGGTTGTTGATCATTGCTAGACAGCCATTTCCAAGTCTTGCCATTGATTTTCAAGCCAATTTAAATCAAAACTGTCGAACTCGGCCACTCAGGAAAATTCAATGTCATCTTGGTAAGCAACTCCACTGTATATTTGACCTTGTGTTGTAGGTTATTGTCCTGCTGAAAGGCGAATTTGTATCCCAAGCAGGCTGAAACAGGTTTCTCCTTAAGAATTTTCCTGTGCTGAGATTTATTGAGTTTCTTTTTATCCCAAAAAAACACCCTAGTCTTTGCTGATGACAAGCATACCCATAACATGATGCAGCCACCACCATGCTTGAAAATATGAAGAGTGGTACTCAGTGATGTGTTGGATTTTCCCCAAACATAACGCTTTGTATTCAGGACAAAGTTAATTTCTTTGCCACATTTTTTGCAGTTT
Source organism: Oncorhynchus tshawytscha (assembly GCF_018296145.1). Classification (NCBI taxonomy): domain Eukaryota; kingdom Metazoa; phylum Chordata; class Actinopteri; order Salmoniformes; family Salmonidae; genus Oncorhynchus; species Oncorhynchus tshawytscha. The sequence continues at coordinate 279,746 of NW_024609815.1, forward strand.
TACTTTATTGCCTTATTGCAAACAGTTTTGGAATATGTTTTATTCTGTACAGGCTTCCTTCTTTTCATATTGTACATTAGGTTAGTATTGTGGAGTAACTACAATGTTATTGATCCATCCTCAGTGTCCTCCTATCACAGACATTAAACTGTTTTAAAGTCCCCAATGGCCCCATGGTGAAATCCCTGAACAGTTCCTCTCCAGCAACTGAGTTAGGATGCCTGCATCTTTGTAGTGACTGGGTCTATTGATACACCATCCACAGTGTAATTAAGTGTAATTAATAACTTCACCACGCACAAAGGAATATTCAATGTCTCCTTTTTATTTTTTACCCATCTACCGACAGGTGCCCTTCTTTGCGAGGCATTGGAAAACCTCCCTGTTTTTTGTTGTTGAATCTGTTTGAAATTCACTGCTTGACTGAGGGACCTTACAGATAATGCATGTGTGGGGTACAGCGATGAGGTAGTCATTCAGAAATCATGTTAAGACACAGAGTGAGTCAATGCAACTTATTATGTGACATGTTAAGCACATTGTTACTCTTGAACTTGTTTAGGCTTGCCATAACAAAGGAGTTGAATACTTTGACTCAATACATTTCAGCTTTTCATCTTTAAGTAATTTATTTTAAAAATTCTAAAAACATTCTTCACTTTGACATTATGGGGTATTTTGTGTAGACCAGTGACACGATCTCAAATTAATCCATTTTAAATTCAGGTTGTAACACAACAAAATGTGGAAAAAGTCAAGCTGTGTGAATACTTTCCGAAGGCACTGAACATATCTCACAAGTCTTGTTATACATCCTCCAAGATTCAGAAACCATTGTCAGTACTGGAGTTCTTAAGAAGTACACACGCTATGAGGACACACACACACACACACACACAGTACCTCAGTGCAGCCGGAGCAGAACAGTGCGTCTCCATATGAGTCTCTGAGAGCAGGTAGGACCCCAGAGGAGTAGAGGTTCCACCACTGAACCAGGAAGTCAGGGTGCAGGTCACCCGAGCCAGGGGTCAGGGTGTGACCTTTGACCTTCCCAGTCCGGGTGTCATAGGAGTAGCTCCATGGCTTCACCTTCCCCAGGAAGTGGACCACCTTAGCCTCATGACCGTACCTTCAAACACACACACACCAGAGGTTGTAAATCAAATCAAATATTATTTGTTACATGCGTGGAATACAACAGGCGTAGTAGACCTTACAGTGAAATGCTTGCTTACAAGCCCTTAACCAACAATGCAGTTTTAAGAAAATACTAAATAAAGTAAGAGATACAAATAATTAAATAGCAACAGTAAAATAACAATAGCGGGGCTATATACAGGCATTGAAGGAGGGGTGGGGCAATGCAAATAGTCTGGGTAGCCATTTGATTAGACGTTCAGGATTTTTATGGCTTGGGGGTAGAAGCTGTTTAGAAACCTCTTGGACCTAGACTTGATGCTCCGGTACAGCTCGCCGTGTGGTAGCAGTGAGAACAGTCTATGACTAGGGTGGCTGGAGTCTTTGACAATTTTTAGGGCCTTCCTCTGACACTGCCTGGTATAGAGGTCCTGGATGGCAGGAAGCTTGGTCCCGGTGATGTACTGGGCCGTACGCACTACCCTATGTAGTGCCTTGCGGTCAGATGCAGAGCAGTTGCCATACCAGGCAGTGATGCAACCCGTCAGGATGCTCTGGATGGTGCAGCTGTAAAACCTTTTGAGGGGAATAGGTTTTGTCATGTCGTGCCCTCTTCACAACTGTCTTGGTGTGCTTGGACCATGTTAGTTTGTTGGTGATGTGGACGCCAAGGAACTTGAAGCTCTCAACCTGCTCCACTACAGTTCCGTCTATGCGAATGGGAGCGTGCTTGGTCCTGCTTTTCCTGTGGTCCACAATCATCTCCTTTGTCTTGATCACGTTGAGGGAGAGATTGTTGTCCTGGCACCACACGGCCAGGTCTCTGACCTCCACCCTATAGGCTCTCATCGTTGTTGTGTCATCGGCAAGATGGTGTTAAAGATGGTGTTGTAGTCGTGCAGTCATGAGTGAACAGGGAGTACAGGAGGGGACTGAGCACGCACACCTGAGGGGCTCCTGTGTTGAGGATCAGCATGGCAGATGTGTTGTTACCTGCCCTTCTCACCTGGGGGCGGCCTGTCAGGAAGTCCAGGATCCATTTGCAGAGGGAGGTGTTTAGTCCCAGGGTCCTTAGCTTAGTGATGAGCTTTGAGGGCACTATGGTTTTGAACGCTGAGCTGAAGTCAATAAATAGCATTCTCACGTAGGTGTTCCTTTTGTCCAGGTGTGAAAGGGCAGTGTGGAGTGCAATAGAGATCAATAGAGTGCATCATCTGTGGATCTGTTGGGGCGGTATGTAAATTGGATGAGTCTAGGGTTTCTGGGATAATGGTGTTGATGTGAGCCATGAGCAGCCTTTCAAAGCATTTCATGGCTTCAGACGTGGGTGCTACGGGTCGGTTGTCATTTAGGCAGGTTACCTTAGTGTTCTTGGGCACAGGGACTAAGGTGGTCTGCTTGAAACATGTTAGTATTACAGACAGGGAGAGGTTGAAAATGTCAGTGAAAACACTTGCCAGTTGGTCAGTGCATGCTCGGAGTACATGTCCTGGTAATCTGTCTGACGCCGTGGCCTTGTGAATGTTGACCTGTTTAAAGGTCTTACTCACATAGGCTGCTGCAGAGAGCATGATCACACAGTTGTCTGGAACAGCTGATGCTCCAATGCATTTTTCAGTGTTCCTTGCCTCGAAGCGAGCATAGAAGTTATTTAGCTTGTCTGGTAGGCTCGTGTCACTGGGCAGCTATCGGCTGTGCTTCCCTTTGTAGTCTGTAATCATTTGCAAGCCCTGCCACATCCGACGAGCGTCGGAGCCGATGTACTACGATTCGATCCTAGTCCTGTACTGACAATTTGCCTGTTGGACGGTTTGTCGGGGGGCATAGCAGGATTTCTTATAAGCTTCTCGCTCCTTGAAAGTGGCAGCTCTACCCTTTAGCGCAGTACGAATGTTGCCTCTAATCCATGGCTTCTGGTTGGGGTATGTGCGAACAGTCACTGTGGGGATGATGTCATCGACACACTTATTGATGAAGCCAGTGACTGATGTGGTGTGCTCCTCAAGAATCCCGGAACATATTCCAGTCTGTGCTAGCAAAACAGTCCTGTAGTTAAGCATCTGCTTCATCTGACCACTTTTTTATTGAGCGAGTCACTGGTGCTTCCTGCATACATTTTTGCTTGTAAGCAGGAATCAGGAGGCTAGAATTATGGTCAGATTTGCCAAATGGAGGGTGAGGGAGAGCTTTGTACGCGTCTCTATGTGTGGAGTAAAGGTGGTCTACAGTTTTTTTCCCCTCAGGTTGCACATTTAAGATGCTGTTAGAAATGAGGTAAAAAGGATTTAAGTTTCCTGCATTAAGGTCCCTGGTCACTAGGAGCGCCGCTTCTGGATGAGCATTTTCCTGTTTGCTTATGGCCTTATACAGCTCATTGAGTGCAGTCTTAGTGACAGCATCGGTCCGTGGTGGTATGTAGACAGCTACGAAAAATACAGATGAACACTATCTAGGTAGATAGTGTGGTCTACAGCTTATAATGAGATATTCTACCTCAGTCGAGCAAAACCTTACTTCCTTAGATATCGTGCACCAGCTGTTGTTTACAAATATACATAGGTGGCCACCGCCCCTTGTCTTACCAGAGGCTGCTGTTCTATACTGCCGATAGAGTGTATGTTATTAATATCGTTGTTCAGCCACGACTCACTGAAACATAAGATATTACAGTTTTTAATGTCCCGTTCGTAGGGTATACGTACTTTCAGTTTGTCCCATTTATTTTCCAGCGATTGAACATTGGCTAACAGTACGAATGGCAAGGGCAGATTAGCCACTCGTCGCCTGATCGTCACAAGGCACCCCGATCTCTTTTCGAGAAATCTGTTTCTTTCTCCTGCGAATGGTGTTTGGAGTATATCCTTCCGACTCATTATATTAAATGTATTTGTCTAATTCATAAATCACTGTTCTGATATCCAGAAGCTATTTTTGGTCATAAGAGACAGTTGCAGCAACATTATGTTAAAAATACAAACAATGTGAAAAAACACACAAAATAGCACGGTTGGTTAAGAGCCCATAAAATGGAAGCCATTCTCTCAGACATCCTAAGTCTTAGTGTGTGTGTGTGCGTTCTTGCATTGCGTACTTATAGAATAAATTAGGCTTAACTAGGAGAGAGTGTTTGTATATGTAATGTATGTGACAAAGCTATACTGTATTTTGGGGTTGCTGGCAGTACCAGTGTGTGTTATTTCAGGACAGGCCTGAGTCACTGCTCTCTTGAAACTCAACACCACACACCCTTTCAACTGACCTTGCGTGGCTTATTAATGCCAAAACATGCACTCTTCTCCCTCATGCTCTCTCTCACTTTTCTTCCTCATGATCTCTCCCTGACACTCACTCTCCCTGACACTCACTCTCCCTGACACTCACTCTCCCTGACACTCACTCTCCCTGACACTCACTCTCCCTGACACTCACTCTCCCTGACACTCACTCTCCCTGACACACTCACTCTCCCTGACACTCACTCTCCCTGACACTCACTCTCCCTGACACTCACACACACACACAGTTGAGGGTAGGAAGCCAGGGATTTGGAGCTAAAGTTTGATTTATGAAATAACTTCTACTGTGACAACACTGGAGTGTGTGTGTGTGTGTGTGCGCCTACTGTTTGAAGGCTGGTAGATAGGTGTATATAGCGATGCTGCTGAGGTTGTAGATAAAAGGCAGGTGTTTGGAAATGTCTGCTGTTGACCAGGTATTGAAGAAACTGTTCAGAACTCCTTGGTCCCCACCTAGAGAGAGAGAGGGGGAGAGAGAGGGAGAAAGGGAGAGAGAAAGGGAAGAGGGAGAGAGAAGGGGAAGAGGGAAGGAGAGAGAGAAGGGGAGAGTGAGAGAGGGAAAATGAGAGTGGGGAGGGGGAGAGGTTAGACAAGAACATGACAGGTATTTTAGGATCTATAGGATCTTGTTGGCAGCAGAATTTAAGGAAAGTCCATAGGAGATAGAGCATTTATTGCACCACCCCAGACACACTCTTTGTACCATGTATTTAATTCTGTACTGCAGCTTCTTGCTCTTTGCCAGGGTTCCTTTCAAAAACACATTCACACCTCAATGGGACTCACATGGATAAAACACATTCACACCTCAATGGGACTCACATGGATAAAACACATTCACACCTCAATGGGACTCACATGGATATAACACATTCACACCTCAATGGGACTCACATGGATAAAACACATTCACACCTCAATGGGACTCACATGGATAAAACACATTCACACCTCAATGGGACTCACATGGATAAAACACGTTCACACCTCAATGGGACTCACATGGATATAACACATTCACACCTCAATGGGACTCACATGGATAAAACACGTTCACACCTCAATGGGACTCACATGGATATAACACATTCACACCTCAATGGGACTCACATGGATAAAACACATTCACACCTCAATGGGACTCACATGGATAAAACACATTCACACCTCAATGGGACTCACATGGATAAAACACATTCACACCTCAATGGGACTCACATGGATAAAACACATTCACACCTCAATGGGACTCACATGGATAAAACACATTCACACCTCAATGGGACTCACATGGATAAAACACATTCACACCTCAATGGGATAATAATAATAATAATAATAATAATAATAATAATACAGAACTCACCGTCAAAGCTGCCGTTCTCAGTGCAGTGTGTCATAAGGCTGCGGTATGTTTCATTGGACGGTTTAAAGACGAACACGCCCGAGTTGAAACAGTCTGGCCAACCAGGATCAGGCGCAGCAGATAACTCCTCCCTCTCAAACAGCTCATCAATGTTGGACAACACCTGCGTACACACACGCACAGTATTTAGCCCCGAATACAGACTTGCTGTAATTTGTACTGAGTAAGGAGTGTGAGTGTGTTCACCAGTGTGTCTGCGTCCATAAACACACACTTGGTGTAGTGTGTGAGTGTCCAGCAGTGCAGCTTGGTGAAGGTCACTCCGAGGTCTGGTCTCTTCATCAGGGCCAGGTGGGCCGTGTCCCCAGAGTCCAAGATATCCACCACACACACCTCGTCATAGATGCTACTCAGCATGGCCCTGCAACACACACACACGGTTTGAGTTGTGTGTTACCTGCTCAGGTGTACTCAGGCTTGACCAATACAAAACTAACAGAGACAAGGCCATGGGTGTGTCAAACACTGAACATAGATCATGGTGTGTGTGTGCATATATATATGTATATATATATATATATATATATATATGAGTGCAAGCATGTGTTACCTGCAGGGCTCTGCTACGTGAGGTCCAATCAGAACCACCAGTTGTTTGGTTGTGTTATGGTTGCGTAGCGACCTCCCCAGAACCATCGCTCCTTTGGCATAGTTGTCATTTGTGGCCAGCGTCACATATGCTTGGTCTAATCACACACACACGTATCTGACTAGTTATTTGTAAATAACACTGAAACAGAAAGAGAGAACAGCTTCTGTCTGGTACCTGAACCCTCTCTACATGGCTTATATCGGTACTTCATATCAAACGGCCTATAGGGACAACAGCTAAGGTAACCATAGACCTGTTCCTACCATAGAATAGCTCTATAGCTGACCCTCTACCCGTCCCTACCATAGAATAGCTCTATAGCTGACCCTCTACCCATCCCTACCATAGAATAGCTCTATAGCTGACCCCCTACCCGTCCTACCATAGAATAGCTCTATAGCTGACCCCCTACCCGTCCCTACCATAGAATAGCTCTATAGCTGACCCCCTACATGTCCCTACCATAGAATAGCTCTATAGCTGACCCCCTACCCGTCCCTACCAGAATAGCTCTATAGCTGACCCCCTACCCGTCCCTACCATAGAATAGCTCTATAGCTGACCCCCTACCCGTCCCTACCATAGAATAGCTCTGTAGCTGACCCCCTACCCGTCCCTACCATAGAATAGCTCTATAGCTGACCCTCTACCCGTCCCTACCATAGAATAGCTGACCCTCTACCCATCCCTACCATAGAACAGCCCTATAGCTGACCCTCTACCCTCCCTACCATAGAATAGCCCTATAGCCGACCCTCTACCCGTCCCTACCATAGAATAGCTCTATAGCTGACCCTCTACCCGTCCCTACCATAGAATAGCTGACCCTCTACCCATCCCTACCATAGAACAGCCCTATAGCTGACCCTCTACCCCTCCCTACCATAGAATAGCCCTATAGCTGACCCTCTACCCGTCCCTACCATAGACTAGCTGACCCTCTACCCATCCCTACCATAGAACAGCCCTATAGCTGACCCCTACCCTCCCTACCATAGAATAGCCCTATAGCTGACCCTCTACCCGTCCCTACCATAGAATAGCTCTATAGCTGACCCCTACCCGTCCCTACCATAGAATAGCTCTATAGCTGACCCTCTACCCGTCCCTACCATAGAATAGCTGACCCTCTACCCATCCCTACCATAGAACAGCCCTATAGCTGACCCTCTACCCCTCCCTACCATAGAATAGCCCTATAGCCGACCCTCTACCCGTCCCTACCATAGAATAGCTCTATAGCTGACCCTCTACCCGTCCCTACCATAGAATAGCTGACCCTCTACCCATCCCTACCATAGAACAGCCCTATAGCTGACCCTCTACCCCTCCCTACCATAGAATAGCCCTATAGCCGACCCTCTACCCGTCCCTACCATAGACTAGCCCCAATAGCTTACCCTCTACCCGTCCCTACCATAGACTAGCCCAATAGCTGACCCTCTACCCGTCCCTACCATAGACTGGCCCAATAGCTGACCCTCTACCCGTCCCTACCATAGACTAGCCCTATAGTTTACACACTGTACTATAACTGTCATATGTCAACTTGTGGTGGTAATGTCAAAGGCAGTTCTACACGAGCCGTTTCCACTTGTGAGATTGACCATACAGACAAGAAACGCGTCGTGTTTAAAACCAGTGATGATTTATTTTTCAAGGATTAAAAACCACTGCGTGTTATCTCTCGGGTAAATATTGTAGAATACATGGGCGCAGCGAAAGTGCGTGTTTGACACATCCCTACGCAGAGAGTAAACAAGTGCACACCTCGGGATGGAGGAGAGAGGGAATTCAGCAATGGCCGAGCCGCACGTAGGCACAGACACTGCAGGACCGTAAACACAACAAGCATACGGTGTACTTTCAGTTTAAGTTACTTTAACTACATCGCGGCATAAAACGAGAATCTACATATAAATAGGAAGACTGTGTAACTGCGTGGAATATGCGCATGCATCAAACCATATTTAAACAGCGTTGCTGAAAGATGGCAACACAAAGCTACTGGAATTTTCGTGTGATTCGGCTATAGCTCCAAAGCATAGCCTAATATATTATCAAACCATAATCATATAAAACAAACTAAAGTAATATGACACTGCTTAATGGTTATAGACAACTCCTTTCGTCCTTATTAACCGACTGTACGCTGTCTTACCCGCCATGGTCCGTTATTCGGTGTGGCCGTAGCTCGGGAGGGTCTGGAGTGCTAGATTCGGTGTTTAATTAACGGGAGTTTTTCGGTGGATACAGAGCTAGAAGACACAGCTGTCGACTGTCAAGTCAGGAGGCCATATTCTGCGTCATGTGATCCGTGACAGCGCACACACCCGCCACAATACACACACAAACACACGCACGCAATTTAGAATCGAAATGTTTGCCAGTCTTAGTGATTATTTCAGTTTTATTACAGTTTTTAAATAGATCTTTGATCTTAAGGATAGGCCTAATGATCATACTTGTTCACAAGAACGGAAAGGTAAAATAGCGGTACATAATACGACTATATCAACATCAATCAGTGTTATTTATCAACCAGTTCTCTGATGCCAATGACTGGAACGAATTGCAAAAATCACTGTAGCTGGAGACTTTTTGCTCCCTCTCTAACTTTAAGCATCAGCTGTCAGGGCAGCTTACCGATCATTTTACCTGTACAGAGTCCATCTGTAAATAGCACACCCAACTACCTCATCTCCATAATGTATTTATTAATTTTTGCTCTTTTGCTCCCCTGTATCTCGACTTGCACATCATCATCTGCACATCTATCACTCCAGTGTTAATGCTAAATTGTAATTATTTCGCCTCTATGGCCTATTTATTGCCTTACCTCCCTAATCTTACTACGTTTGCACACCCTCTACATAGACTTTTCTATTGTGTTATTGACTGTACGTTTGTTTATTCCATGTGTAATAATGTGTTGTTGTTTTTGTCGCACTGCTTTGCTTTATCTTGGCCAGGTCGCAGTTGCAAGTGAGAACTTGTTCTAAACTGGCCTACCTGGACACATAAAGGTGAAATAAAAAAAATGAATAAAAATATATTTATGGTAAGTGTTTGCAAATGGTTTATAAGACCAGTTCCCATGTACCTTTAGCGACTCCTAGTGGTGAGATGGTGTATCAGCACCCTGGGCAAACTAAACAAGGAAATATTATATATTTATCTTTCTTTGGTGCTGGCTGAGCGAGGGGAAATTATTAGTAACCTAGCCTATGTCAATTTCTACTTTTACCTGATACACTGTAATTTATATATTTTCAAACGCGTACGTCCAATTACAAGGTGACATAAAAATGAATGAAGCAGATGGAACACATCATGTTATCAGGAAGTCAGGATGTCCGAGTGTTATAAGGTGCAGGTCGCAGTCTCCCCTGGAGGCGTGTGTTCAAATCCCACTTCTGACATTTGTTTAGCGCCTCACGCAGGAGTCATGCTGCTTGGCAGTAATAATAAGATGACGAAACAACTTCACACAGTGGAATAACAATTAATAATAACAATTAATAATAAACCCTCTCAAATGCAAAACTTCTGGAGCTGGGCAAAGGTCTAAGAAAAAAGCTGTACTTAATAACGAATGAATTAGGGGAACATTTCATGTTATTGTATTATAATGAGTTACTACATTACCTTTCAGTTATTAAATTATCATTTGCTGTAGCCTACCGGGCCTTTCACTCCTAACAAGCCTCTTTTCTTCTGTTGCATTTGTCGTGGCTTAGTGGTTAAGGTGATGGTCTGGAAATCCTTTGGGATCTTCCCGCGCAGGTTCGAATCCTGCAGACAATGAAACTGCATTTTCTGACCCCTCTGGAGGTGGAAGTTTAGTCATGTTTCTTATACCAATCACATCCTCTCAGAGCTCCACAAGTACATAGGGATTAGGTGTCCATTTGGGACAGGACTGCAGGCCATACATCTTTACACACCTGGTTATCCATCCATCTAGCTCTATAGGCCACAGTAGCATAGGTTACAGGTTTGTAGTCAAGCCACAGATTTCAGGTGAGATCCCATGATACACTCAACAATACAACAACACGATTCTCATGAATAACCATTAAGCCATTTGCTAAGATTTCCCCCATTTTGACATGTGGACCTGTTGTCACTCTTACCCTGACGGATAGCTCCAGACACTTTTTTGGTCCTATCTGAGGCATTTTTAAATTCATGTCAAAATGGCCATATTGTGAAGACACTCTTATAGTCTGCAGGGTAATCGAACTCCCCGTATCTAAAGTCAAGCCACAGGTCATAGGTGAGATCCCTTGTTAAACCCTAAAAGAAAAAAACACGATTACGTTGAAAATAACCTTTAAGGTTGCCATTCAGGTTGCGGTCTCCCCTATAGGCGTGGTTCGAAACTCACTTCTGACAACTTTTTAGCGCCTGCATGTCATGCTGCTTTGTAAAAACCAGTTGAAAAATAAATGACTTAAAGTAATGGAAATAACACCTAGTTAATATGAGAAGTGAATACTATCATATTTTTAACATTCTGCAAAAACAGCTAGTTGATGAGAGGCTGAAAGAGATTTGCAAGAATTTCACAGGTGGGCCGCAAACAGGCAAATAACAAAAGGCATCTCGGAACGCACAACTCGTCGGTCGTTGTCAGTGGATTGTATTGGCGGGAAGAGTATTGGCAGGGTAATCGAACTCGCCGTATCTAAAGTCAAGCCACAGGTCATAGGTGAGATCCCTTGATCTCACCTATCCCTAAAAAAACAAAAACACGATTACGTTGAAAATAACCATTAAGTCATTTGTTAAGATTTCCCCCATGTGGACCTGTTGTCACTCTTACCCTGATGGTTGCTGATACTTCTGGACAGTTTGTCGGTCTTATCTGAGGAATTTGATCATTTATATCAGAATGGCCCTATTCTGAGGCCACTTTAGCGCTCAATCAATGACGATTTACTACGCTTTTTCCATTGAATGCCATATTGAGGTTAAATCAATGACTGGAGTTTTTAATTGATAAAAACAAATTACTATTGAAAGTGCAAGTCAGTATCGTGCATTTACTGGTCTCTGTGGTGATTTTAGGAGGCTGTGCCTATTTCTACTTTTACCCCATACTCTTTAACCCGATACCTATGTCATGAAGTTGGCCTGGGGGTAGGTTTATGACAGTCATAAATACCTCTTCCCCCCCTTTTTCCTCTCTCGACCCTACTGATATGAGATTTGAAAATCCTTTGGTGAACATAGAGAGTCAGGGAACATCAGAAGGTGGGGGGAAATTAACTATATTCTGGTAATCCGACCAATTGAACATATGCGGTGGTACTTAATGAATATGATGTCATCTGAGACATTCTCCTCAATGATAGGATGACATAAACTCGACGGTGGAAAGTCTACACATCAGAGTTATCGGATTCACATGGAATTGTTGTTCAATTTAAATGTTTGAATATAAAATTATTGGTGAAGAGATTAAATGTAATTTTAGCTTCCAAATGAGAGATTTGGGTTTTCATAAGGTTAGGGCTCTGCTCAATCAGTGGCCCGCACCTGTGAAGAGACAGGGGTTATAAAACTTTTCAAACACACCCTTCTCGCTCCACTATATAAAGCCTTGACGAAAATGTAACCTCTTGTTCCAAGTACGTGAGGTCTGCATCCTCTGCGTTAAAAGGACTAACATGTCAACTACAGAACTAAGCCAACCTCAGCATGAGCTTTGGTTGCGAATGGTATGAACTTTGAACTGTTATTCACTACATGTGGGCTAGGAAAGAACAGCCAGACTATCCTGTCTACCACACAACGATGTTACTACAACGTATCCAATTTACTACCAGATACATTCTTCAAAGGACAAAGGACTCGGTTGGGCAACACGGCCTTCCATCTACCACCAACCTACCGAAGCGCAGCTCAGAGTAAATATTTATTGCATTTTCCTTTTCCGAATGGGCGGTAATTTAGAATGCATAAGATACTGTATTTACGATAGAGACATCGCTTCTCCCTTTGTTCTTCAGTCTTCCCGCTCTTTCACTCAAACTAACCCCCCTTTTCTTTGTGTAAACAGCTGTCATATCTGTTCCGCCCGCTAGGGATGTTTTCCTTTATGACATAATTTGTAATCAAGGTATGATTAATTCTGTGTATATGTAATTATGTGTGATTAGTTAGGTTTTAGTAAATAAATAATTAAACCCAATTTTGTATTGCTGATTCAACTTGTTCGTGAAGATAACCAAGAATTTACAACTTTCAGATGAGACTGAATTAAGGTGACGATCAGTATTGACTGCTATTGATGTAAAATATTACAAGGTCTTTTAAGAGTTTATTCGGAAGATAACAGCTCTATAAATATTTTTTCGTGGTGCTCCGATTCTCTAGTTAATTACATTTACATGATTAGCTCAATCAGGTAATATTAATTACGGCGAAAGGATTTGATATAATAGCATGTCATATTTCTTAATCCAGCATAGCCAAAGACACGACACCCAGTCAATGTCCTGTAGTCAGGATGGCAGAGCGGTCTAAGGTGCTGCGTTCAGGTCAAAGCCTCCCCTGGAGGTGTGGGTTCAAAGCCCACTTCTGACACTTATTTAGCACCTGTCATGCTGCTCGGCAGTAATAATAAGATGCTTAAATAACAACTTCACACAATGAAATAACGTTATTGCATTATAATGAGTTACTACATTATCATTATCTATTACATGATCAAAGAAAATAAGTAAAAAGCCGAACTTTATAACAAATGAATCAAATCAAAGATTAAGATTAGTTACGTCCGCCGAATACAACAGGTATTACAGTGAAATGCTTACTTACAGGCTCTAACCACTAGTGCAAAAAATGTTTTATGTGAACAATAGGTAAGTAAAGAAATGAAACAACAGTAAAAAGCAGGGCTATAAAAGTAGCGAGGCTACATACAGACCCCGGTTAGTCAGGCTGATTGAGGTAGTATGTACATGTAGATATGGTTAAAGTGACTATGCATATATGATGAACAGAGAGTTGCAGAAGCGTAGAAGTGGGGTTGGAGGGTGGCGGGACACAATGCAGATAGCTTGGTTAGCCAATGTGCGGGAGCACTGGTTGGTCGGCCCAATTAAGGTAGTATGTACATAAATGTATAGTTAAATTGACTATGCGTATATGATAAACAGAGAGTAGCAGCAGCGTAAAAAGAGGTTTTGGGTTGGGGGGAGCACACAATGCAAATAGTCCGGGTAGCCATTTGACTACCTGTTCAGGAGTCTTATGACTTGGTGGTAAAAACTGTTGAGAAGCCTGTTTGTCCTAGACTTGGCACTCCGGTACCGCTTGCCAGGCGGTAGTAGAGAGAACAGTCTATGACTGGGGTGGCTGGGGTCTTTGACATTTTTTAGGGCCTTCCTCTGACACTGCCTGGTGTAGAGGTCCTGGATGGCAGGCAGCTTAGCCCCAGTGAAGTACTTAGCCCCAGTGAAGTATGCAGTACCCTCTGTAGTGCCTTGCTGTCAGAGGTCAAGCAATTGCCATACCAGGCAGTGATGCAATCATTCAGGAAGCTCTCAATGTTGCAGCTGTAGAACCCATTTCAAATCTTTTTAGTTTCCTGAGGGGGAATAGGCTTTGTCGTGCCCTCTTCACGACTGTCTTGGTGTGTTTGGACCATTCTAGTTTGTTGTTGATGTGGACACTGAGGAACTTGAAGCTCTCAACCTTCTCCACTACAGCCCCGTCGATGAGAATGGGGGCGTGCTCGGTCCTCCTTTTCCTGTAGTCCACAATCATCTCTGTAGCCTTGGTTACGTTGAGGGATAGGTTTTTATTCTGGCACCACACGGCCAGGTCTCTGACCTCCTCCCTATAGGCTGTCTCATCGTTGTCTATGCTCAGGCCTACCACTGTTGTGTCGTCTGCAAACTTAATGATGGTGTTGGAGTCGTGCCTGTCCATGCAGTCATGGGTGAACAGGGAGTACAGGAGGGGACTGAGCACACACCCCCTGTGGAGCTTCAGTGTTGAGGATCAGCGTGGCAGATGTGTTGCTACCTACCCTCACCACCTGGGGGCGGCCCATCAGGAAGTCCAGGATCCAGTTGCAGAGGGAGTTGTTTAGTCCCAGGATCCTTAGCTTAGTGATGAGCTTTGAGGGTACTATGGTGTTGAACGCTGAGCTGTAGTCATTGAATAGCATTCTCACATAAGTCTTCCTTTTGTCCAGGTGGGAAAGGGCAGTGTGGAGTGCAATAGAGATGGGATCATCTGTGGATCAGTTTGGGCGATATGCAAATTGGAGTAGGTCTAGGGTTTCTGGGATAATGGTGTTGATGTGAGCCATTACCAACCTTTCAAAGCAATTCATGGCTACGGACGTGAGTGCTACGGGTCTGTAGTCATTTAGGCAGGTTGCCTTTGTGTTCTTGGGCACAAGGACTATGGTGGTCTGCTTGAGACATGTTGGTATTACAGACTCAATCAGGGACATGTTGAAAATGTCATTGAAGACACCTGCCAGTTGGTGAGCACATGCCCGAAGCACACGTCCTGGTAATCCGTCTGGCCCCGAAGCCTTGTGTATGTTGATCTGTTTAAAGGTCTTACTCACGTCGGCTACGGAGAGCGTGATCACACAGTCGTCCAGAACAGCTGATGCTCTCATGCATGCCTCAGTGTTGCTTGCCTCGAAGCGAGCATAGAAGGCATTTAGCTTGTCTGGTAGGTTCGTATCACTGGGCAGCTCGCAGCTGTGTTTCCCTTTGTAGTCTGTAATAGTTTGAAAGCCTTGCCACATAAGACGAGAGTCAGAGCCGGTGTAGTATGATTCAATCTTAGCCCTGTATTGACGCTTTGCCTGTTTGATGGTTCGTCGCAGGGCATAGCAGGACTTCTTGTAAGCTTCCGGGTTAGAGTCTCACACCTTGAAAGCGGCAGCTCTACCCTTTAGCTCAGTGCGAATGTTGCCTGTAATCCATGGCTTCTGGTTGGGGTATGTACATACAGTTTCTCTGGGAACGACGTCCTTGATGCACTTATTGATAAAGCCAGTGATTGATGTGGTGTATTCCTCAATGCCATCGGAAGAATCCCGGAACATGTTCCAGTCTGTGATAGCAAAACAGTCCTGAAGTTTAGCATCTGCTTCATCTGATCACATTTTTATGACCGAGGGGAACATTTCATGAAGTTATTGCATTATAATGAGTTACTACACTATCTGTCAGTTATTACATTATCATTTGCAGTAGGCTATGACTGCCGGGACCTTCACTCCTAGCCAGTCTCTATCTTTAGTCATAGTTGTCTTGGCCGAGTCGTTAGGGAGATCGACTAGGAAACCATTGGGATCTTCCCACGCAGGTTTGAATCCTGAGGACTACGAGTAAGCATTATGTTGACCTCTCTCTAGGTGGAAATTTAGTCATGCTGGGCTCCCGAGTGGCTCAGTGGTCTAAGGCACTGCATCTCAGTGCTTGAGGCATCATTACAGACACAATTTCCCCCAAATCACCTTAGGATGGTGTTTCCGAATGTTTGGTTTACTCAGTGTATACACCTTGATTATGGCTTATCCATTAACATTAAAACTTCTTAGGGATAGGGTCCTTTTTTCTGAATTTCCAGATGATTGACATGCCCAAAGTAAACTGCCTGTTACTCAGGCTCAGATGCTAGGATATGCATTTAATTGGTAGCACAGGATAGAAAACACTCTGAAATTCCTAAAACTGTTAACATAATGTCTGTGAGTATAACATAACTATTATAGCAGGGGAAAACCCGATGGAAATCTATCCAGAATCTTTTTTTTACGGTTACAGGCCATTTCAATTCTAGCCTATGGGTTATACAAATAGAAAGGACCCAGATTGTAGTTCCTATGGCTTCCACTAGATGTCAACAGTCTTTAGACAGAGTTTCAGGCTTGTTGCTTGAAAAATGAACAAGTAGTTGTAGTTTTTCCAAGGTGTCTCTCATTAGAAAAGTAGTCTTGTTGGCGTGTAAATGAGGTGCTTGCTCTTTGTTATTTATCTTCCCTATTGAAAATACGATTCTCCGTCTTAAATATTATCGTTTATTTAGATATTAGAGTACCTGAGGATTAATTAGAAACATTGTTTGACTTGTTTGGACGAACTTTACCGGTAACTCTTTTGATTCGTTTGTATGCATGTTGAACGAGTGGATTACTGAGATCATTGGCGCCAACTAAACAGAATTTTTTGGATATAAAGAAGGACTTTATCGAACAAAACAACCATTCATTGTGTAGCTGGGACCCTTGGGATTGCAAACAGAGGAAGATCTTCAAAGTTATGTGATTTATTTCATCGCTATTTGTGGTTTTGTGATGCCTGTGCTGGTTGAAAAAGTATTTTGATGTGGGCCGCTGTCCTCAGATAATCGCATGGTATGCTTCCTCTGTAAAGCCTTTTTGAAATCTGACAACGCGGTTGGATTAACAAGAAGTTAAGATTTTAAATGATGTAGGACACTTGTATGTTCATAAATGTTTAATAGTATGATTTTTGTATTTTGAATTTCGCGCTCTGCAATTTCACCGGATGTTGTCGTAGGTGTCAGGAAGGAGACTTGTATACCGCCCTGACAAATGAGGCCTATGAGGAGTTCCGACATGCTATGCACCGTCTGGCCCCAGCAAGTGCCGATGGAACCCAGTGGCCACTCTGTCCCAAGGTTTATTGTATTTTTTTATCAGCCCTAAATAACACATCAAAGCAAGATATCAATTGTGATGTCTCCCTCTTTTACAAAGACACATGATCTATTAGAAACATCTCTGTTCCATTTTTGTCAAACAATCGTACAGACTTATGGTCTTTCATTTGATTTGTTTATTGGGATCTGACCTCCTAACTGATGCACTTCTCCACCATGGGAAAAAGATACGCCAGAGGCAACATTAGTACACTTGGAATTGTTATTAATTTACTTGATGCTGGTTGACTCTAGTGATGTTCCCAACAATACCTGTTTTTTTGTTTTAGTGGACTCTCTGCTACAGATGCTTTCCCCAGCAACGGAAGTTGCAACAGAGGCAGAAAGGGAAATGGAAGAAATGGCACAGTCTCTTCCAGGTAAACCATTGTATCAATAATCTCATCATAGAATTTCAGTATTGATTAGAAATGTTGTCACATCTGTCACTGTTGTTATGGTTTAGGAACAACACTGGACACCATTAGGGATTGGGGCAGGAATGTCAGTGTCATCCTTGAGAGGCAAAAACCTGCTCTGTGCTGGGAGGAGAAATATGTTGCAATGCTCCAGCAACATACAATTGCAATGTATGTAATTAATTTCAAATGACTAAACAAAGTTGTTATTTTTCGGCATGCACTATTAATGTTGTAAATTGTATGCCCTCCTCATTTTTTTCAGTACTGTAACGGTTTTCTTCATCTGAAGGAGAGGCGGACCAAAATGCAGCGTGGTGGTTATTCATGTTTTTAATAAAGACAACTATACATGAAATAACTAACAAAAACAAGAAATGTGAAAACTCAAAACAGCCCTATCTGGTGCAAACACAGAGACAGGAACAATCACCCACAAACACACAGTGAAACCCAGGCTACCTAAATATGGTTCCCAATCAGAGACAATGACTAACACCTGCCTCTGATTGAGAACCATATCAGGCCAGACATAGAAATAGACAAACAAGACATCCAACATAGAATGCCCACTCAGATCACACCCTGACCAACCAAAACATAGAAACATACAAAGCAAACTATGGTCAGGGTGTGACAAGTACACAGCAGGAAAGTGGAGATGGAATAGCTGTTTGTCAGCTTGTGCAGATCTCGAGGTACTTCCTCAGTTAGTTTTTAACAGTGCAATTGTTAGATCAATTCATGTATTTGATCTCCCTTGACAAAGTATTTAGAGCCTTTCTGATTACAGAAACCTCAAGACGATGGAGAGGAAGAACAGCATCCTCCATCGATGGTCCCCCACCAGCAGTCGCTTCCAGACTGCAGAGTAACAGATTGAAGACCAAGCTGGAGGGGACTTTCAGACTGGTGCTAGAATGGAGGTTCCTCTGTGACCCGATGAGAAAATATGCAAGTTATATACGGTATGTCATGACGTGCCCTTTTTGGGTGAGGATCATAGCCCTCTCTCCCGTTCTCTCCCCCCCCTACCACAGTCATGAATACCTAAAACTCTTTACCCCACTCGGCCAAAATGAAGGTTGAGAATCCCTTTGTTACCATGGAGAAAGACTTTGCAGTAGAGTAACATCAAAATGTTGAATAATTGAACAGTATTTCTGTATTCCAAGCAGTTGGAATGGTCCGTGGACACTTAAGGAACAGTCGTGTCGAGTTTGTTTCATTTGGTGACCTCATGAAGAACTGGAGACACACATTACTGTTTCTTTGTTTGTATACACTTCTCAATTATGGGGTTTGCATCTGAATGTTGTAAAAAAATAAATGATTGAGTATAGGAATACTTTTGAAAAGATGAAATGTGGTGTTAGCCTTCTGAATGAGAGTTTGGGTTTTCACATAAAGTTTTAACTAGTCAGTGACCACACCCCGTGAGCACAGACATTTACATCGGCTTCATGGAACGCCCCCTTTTCTATTAAAAGTATAAAACCCACTTCCGACAAAATTGACTTTTGTCCAAAACATACTGTATGATGCTGGTGTGTGAAGTGGTTTCAACTACAACTCTACAAAAGGACAAGACCAGAGAACGTGGGGTTCATCACCACGCTGAAATGGTGAAGAAATTTACAAACTAAAGACCAATTATTCAGGCTGCAGCTGTTTAAATACTTTAGTCTGGTAAACACATCCGATCTAAGACCATTTCCGAATGGTACTATGACGTATCCATTATAACAACCTACAACTACGGAAGACTTTGATTTCTGGGGAACGCAACCAGAGACTCTCTGGTGAACTATTATCTAGCAGATGGACCGGTGATGAAAGAGAGGGACAACAAAGGCATCGTAAATATGTCAATTGCTTTTTCTTTTCTAACGAGCGGCTGTTCATGTTCAAAGTATTATCATTTCCATGAAGTGTAGTTATGAACTGTACTACAGTGGGGCCACTCTGAGTTTCCCACTCTTGGCCTGGCCCCACCCCTTTCCTTTGTCTATTAAGCCGTCATATCGTTAGCCCACTTGGGACTTTTCTCAAAAGACCTCAACTGGCAGCTTCATTAAATAGTACCTGCAAAAGACCAGTCTCAAAGTCAATAGTGAAGAGGCGACTCTGGGATGCTGGCCTTCTAGGCAGAGTTCCTCTGTCCAGTGTCTGTGTTCTTTTGCCCATCTTAATCTTTTCTTTTTATTGGCCAGTCTGAGATATGGCTACTTCTTTGCAACTCTGCCTGGAAGGCCAGCATCCCGGAGTTGCCTCTTCACTGTTGACGTTGAGACTGGTGTTTTGCGGGTAATATTTAATGAAGCTGCCGGTTGAGAACTTGTGAGGCATCAAGCTAGACACTCTAATGTACTTGTCCTCTTGCTCAGTTGTCCACCGGGGCCTCCCACTCGTCTTTCTATTATGGTTAGTGCCAGTTTGCACTGTTCTGTGAAGGGAGTAGTACACAGCGTTGTACGAGATCTTCAGTTTCTGGGCAATTTCTCACATGGAATAGCTTTCATATCTCAGAACAAGAATAGACTGACGAATTTCAGAAGAAAGTACTTTGTTTCTGGCCATTTTGAGCCTGTAATCAAACCCACAAATGCTGATTCTCCAGATACTCAACTAGTCTAAAGGCCAGTTATTTCCTCTTTCATCAGAACAACAGTTTTCAGCTGCGCAAACATAAATGCAAAAGGGTTTTCTAATGATCAATTAGCCTTTTAAAATTATAACACAACGTGCTATTGGAACACAGGAGTGATGGTTGCTGAAAATGGGCCTCTGTACGCCTATGTAGATATACCATTCAAAATCTGTGTCACGACTCCCGCCGAAGTCGGCTCCTCTCCATGTTTGGAAGGCGCTCGGCGGTCGAAGTCACCGGTTTTCTAACCATCGCCGCTCCACCTTTGATTTTCCATTCGTTTTGTCTTGTTTTCCATACCTGGTTTACATCCCCTCATCACTCTGTGTATATTATCCTCTCTTCCCCCCATGTCTGTGTGTGTAATTGTTCGTTACGTTTATTGTGTGAAGTGGCAGGCTGTTTTTTTCCGGGTATTGTTTGAACTCGTAGTATTGTATTGTTGTACATTATTTGTGTGACTAGTGCTTTTTTCACTTTTGCATTTGGCTGGAGTTTTGTGACACTTGAGTTCGACTAATTTGCATCTGCCAATTAAAGTGTGCCTGTTCACTCATCTCTGCTCTCCTGCACCTGACTCCAGTTGACCAGTTGCGCACCCAGTCTGACAATCTGCTGTTTCCAGCTACAAAAGTCATTTACAACATTAACAATGTCTACACTGTATTTATGATCAATTTGATGTTATTTTAAAGGACAAAAAAAATGCTTTTCTTTCAAAACAAGGATTTTTCTAAGTGACCCCAAACTTTTGAACGGTAGTGTACTGTATATACAGTATAGTACCAGTCAAAAGTTTGGACACACTTACTCATTCAAGGGTTTTTCTTTCTTGTTACTATTTTCTACATTGTATAATAATGGTGAAGACCTCAAAACTATGAAATAACACATATGGAACCATGTAGTAACCAAAAAAGTGTTAAACAGATATATATATTTTATATTTGAGATTCTTCAAATTAGCCACCCTTTTCCTTGATGACATCTTTGCACACTCTTGGCATTCTCTGAATCAGCTTCATCTCGAATGCTTTTCCAACAGTCTTGAAGGAGTTCCCACATATGCTGAGCACTTGTTGGCTGTATTTCCTTGACTCTGCACTCCAACTCATCCCAAACCATCTCAATTGGGTTGAGTTCGGGTGATTGTGGAGGCCAGGTCATCTGATGCAGCACTCCATCACTCTCCTTCCTGTTCAAATAGCCTTCACACAGCCTGGAGGTGTGTTGGGTTATTGTCCTGTTGAAAAACAAATGATAATCCCACTAAGCGCAAACCAGATGAGATGGCGTATCGCTGCAGAATGCTATGGTAGCCATGCTGGTTAAGTGTGCCTTGAATTCTAAAATAAATCACTGACAGTATCACCAGCAAAGCACACCTACATCATCACACCTCCTCCTCCATGCTTCACGGTGGGAACCACACATGTAGAGATAATCCATTCACCTACTCTGCGTCTCACAAAGACACAGTGGTTGGAACCAAACATCTCAAATTTGGACTCGTCAGACCAAAGGACAGACTTCCACCGGTCTAATGTCCTTTGCTCATGATTCTTGGCCCAAGCAAGTCTCTCCTTCTTATTGGTGTCCTTTAGTAGTGGTTTCGTTGCAGTAATTCGACCATGAAGGCCTGAATCCTCTGGATAGTTGATGTTAAGATGTGTCTGTTACTTGAACTCTGTGAAACATTTATTTGGGCTGTAATTTCTGAGGCTGGTAACTAATGAACTTATCCTCTGCAACAGAGGTAACTCTGGGTCTACCAATCCTGTGGCGGTCCTCATGAGAGCCAGTTTCATCATTGCGCTTGATGGTTTTTGCGACTGCACTTCATGAAACTTTCAAAGTTCTTGAAATGTTCCAGATTGACTGACCGTCATGTCTCAAAGTAATGATGGACTGTCATTTCTCTTTGCTAATTGGAGTTGTTCTTGTCATAATAAGGACTTGGTCTTTGACCAAATAGGGCTATATTCTGTTTGCCACAACATACAGTGGGGCAAAACAAGTCTTTAGTCAGCCACCAATTGTGCAAGTTCTCCCACTTAAAAAGATGAGAGGCCTGTAATTTTCATCATAGGTACACTTCAACTATGACAGACAAAATGAGAAAAAAAATCCAGAAAATCACATTGTAGGATTTTTAATTAATTTATTTGCAAATTATGGTGGAAAATAAGTATTTGGTCACCTACAAAAAAGCAAGATTTCTGGCTCTCACAGACCTGTAACTTCTTCTTTAAGAGGCTCCTCTGTCCTCCACTCGTTACCTGTATTAATGGCACCTGTTTGAACTTGTTATCAGTATAAAAGACACCTGTCCACAACCTCAAACAGTCACACTCCAAACTCCACTATGGCCAAGACCAAAGAGCTGTCAAAGGACACCAGAAACAACATTTTCTGACGTTTCTTGAGACATGGTTTTATCCCACCCATGAACACATGACTATTTACAATACCTGTTACACTGTACTGAAAACATGAATCATATGTTAACAAAGTTTACTGTTTTTAACATGAGAGTGTGTTCCCTCAGAAGTTGGTACACTGTAATTAAAACAATAATTACATTACAAGTTTTAATAAAGTTAAAGAAGTTTATGTATTTTGTTTTTATCTTAAATTATTTTTTATCATTTTTAAAAATCCCTCAGACCAAATTGTTTTACAAGAGAGCAGGAAACCCACTGTGATTAAAAAACCCGTTGAGGCGAGGTGTTCCCCTCAGGGAACTCCACCCCCCCTCCAGCTGAAAAGGTGGCGCAGGGAATGCAAAAATTCTTTAGAAATATTTAACTAACACACATTAACAAGTCCAATACCTCAAATGGAAGATAAACACCTTGTTCATCTACCCATCATGTCAGATTTTTAAAATGTTTTATAGCGAAAACACAACATATATTTATGTTAGACCACCACTGTTAAGGGAATTTTTATCAATGATGACTAATTATGTATACATGTCAATCAGGACTGACTAGTCCAAATGCTATTATGTACTGTACATAATGAATTTTCTCTCTTGCTCCCATTCCCAATTGTATATAATATAGTCAGGAGTTTAGTAACAATGACAGTCTGTTCCTTTGTACAAATGAATTAACTATCTCCAGATGGCAGGGACGGACTATCTCCAGACTGTCTAGAATGCTGATTTACACTGACTGACCTTGGCATCAGGCGAGGAGGGAAGGCTCGAGAACTATAGGGCCTCTCTACCCGTGTCATGAAGAGATAGAACATTTAGGAAACGCTGACGTCATTTTCAGTTTATAACCTGTGGAAAAATGTGTATGTAACCAGTACTCTCTTGAATTAAACGCTGTTACCTGACTTTTAAGACCGGGGCTCTGTCCATTCTTATAAAATATTAGGGTCTTACAAACCCTTCGAATGCATTGACAGAGTATTTAATTCTGATTGGGAAATAATACAGAGGAATTTAGAATTCCTTCAACAACCACCAAACCAAAGAAAAAACGTAGCCATTTTTTCCAGCCAAAGATAAAATCACAAAAGCAGGATTAGAAATAAAATCAATCACTAACCTCTTGAAAATCTTCATCAGATGACAGTCATATGACATGTTACACAGTACATTTATGTTTTGTTCGATAATATGCATTTTATATCCACAAATCTCGGTTTACATTGACGCCATGTTCAGAAATTCCTCCAAAATATCCGGAGGAATTATAGAAAGCTACGCCAGATAACAGAAACACTCATCATAAACTTTGACTAAAGATACATGTTCTACATATAATTAAAGATACACTGGTTCTTAATGCAACCGCTTTTTCAACCTGCTTTTTTTAAACGTTACGGAAAAAGCCTAACATTGCAATAATCTGAGACGGCACTCAGACGTAACAATATTTCTCCGCCATGTTGGAGTCAACAGAAATACAAAATTACAACATAAATATTCCCTTACCTTTGATGATCTTTCATCAGAATGTAGTGCAAGGGGTCCAAGTTCCACAATAAATCGTTTTGTTCCATAATGTCCAATACTAGTGTCCAAGTAGCAGCATTTGCTATCACTTTCAGCTCACGTGCCCAAAAACTGACTTCTGGTCCAGGACAACTTGCATGAAAACTTCCAAAATATATATTCCCGGTTGAAAAAACGGGTCAAACTAAGTACAGAATCAATCTTCAGGATGTTATAATCATAGATATCCAATAAAGTTCCAAACGGATCATTCGTTTTCATCTGGGGCTGATTGGAACAGCCGTAGCACTCACAGAGAAATGCGCCACAGCAAAATGGCATTCTCTTGCGACACCGACTATTTTCCCTCCCATTAGGTGAAAGTTCACAGCAAATGCTCCATTACACTTTCTACTGAATGAGGACATCTAGTGGAAGGCGTAGGAAGTGTTTCCAGATCCATAACTTGTTGGGAAGGGAGGGGGCGATGATGTCAAAGTTTCCCCAACTTTCAGAATTTCAAAACTTGTTTGGAAGATTGCCTGCCCTATGAGTTCTGTTATACTCACAGACATAATTCAAACAGTTTTAGAAACTTCAGAGTGTGTTCTATCCAATAGTAATATAGTAATAATATGCATATATTAGCAATTTAGGACAGAGTTTGATGCAGTCCACTATGGGCACGCAATTCATCCAAAGTGACAATACTGCCCCCTATCCTCAACAGGTTTGAACTAGTTTCACAGGAGAGGACGGAATCCACTGTTATTGACTAGTTTTACTGGAGAGGAGGGGATCCGCTGTTATTGACACATTTTACAGGAGAGGAGGGGATCCGCTGTTATTGACACATTTTACAGGAGAGGGGGGGATTCACTGTTAAGAACTAGTTTTACAGGAGAGGGGGGGATTCACTGTTAAGAACTAGTTTTACAGGAGAGGAGGGGATTCACTGTTATTGACACGTTTTACAGGAGAGGAGGGAATCCACTGTTATTGACTAGTTTTACTGGAGAGGAGGGGATCCACTGTTATTGACACGTTTTACAGGAGAGGAGGGGATCCACTGTTATTGACACGTTTTACAGGAGAGGAGGGAATCCACTGTTAAGAACTAGTTTTACAGGAGAGGAGGGGATCCACTGTTATTGACACATTTTACAGGAGAGGGGGGGATTCACTGTTAAGAACTAGTTTTACAGGAGAGGAGGGAATCCACTGTTATTGACACGCTTTACAGGAGAGGAGGGAATCCACTGTTAAGAACTAGTTTTACAGGAGAGGAGGGGATCCACTGTTATTGACACGCTTTACAGGAGAGGAGGGGATTCACTGTTAAGAACTAGTTTTACAGGAGAGGAGGGGATCCACTGTTATTGACACGTTTTTTACAGGAGAGGAGGGGATCCACTGTTATTGACACGTTTTACAGGAGAGGAGGGAATCCACTGTTATTGACACGTTTTACAGGAGAGGATGGGATCCACTGTTAAGAACTAGTTTTACAGGAGAGGAGGGGATCCACTGTTATTGACACGTTTTACAGGAGAGGAGGGGATCCACTGTTATTGACACGTTTTACAGGAGAGGAGGGAATCCACTGTTATTGACACGTTTTACAGGAGAGGAGGGGATCCACTGTTATTGACACGTTTTACAGGAGAGGAGGGTTTCCACTGTTATTGACACGTTTTACAGGAGAGGAGGGGATCCACTGTTATTGACACGTTTTACAGGAGAGGAGGGGATCCACTGTTAAGAACTAGTTTTACAGGAAAGGAGGGGATCCACTGTTAAGAACTAGTTTTACAGGAGAGGAGGGGATCCACTGTTAAGAACTAGTTTTACAGGAGAGGAGGGGATCCACTGTTATTGACACGTTTTACAGGAGAGGAGGGGATCCACTGTTATTGACACGCTTTACAGGAGAGGAGGGGATCCACTGTTATTGACACGTTTTACAGGAGAGGAGGGGATCCACTGTTATTGACACGTTTTACAGGAGAGGAGGGGATCCACTGTTAAGAACTAGTTTTACAGGAGAGGAGGGGATCCACTGTTAAGAACTAGTTTTACAGGAGAGGAGGGGATCCACTGTTAAGAAATAGTTTTACAGGAGAGGAGGGGATCCACTGTTAAGAACTAGTTTTACAGGAGAGGAGGGGATCCACTGTTAAGAACTAGTTTTACAGGAGAGGAGGGGATCCACTGTTATTGACACGCTTTACAGGAGAGGAGGGGATCCACTGTTAAGAAATAGTTTTACAGGAGAGGAGGGGATCCACTGTTAAGAACTAGTTTTACAGGAGAGGAGGGGATCCACTGTTAAGAACTAGTTTTACAGGAGAGGAGGGGATCCACTGTTATTGACACGTTTTACAGGAGAGGAGGGGATCCACTGTTATTGACACGCTTTACAGGAGAGGAGGGGATCCACTGTTATTGACACGTTTTACAGGAGAGGAGGGGATCCACTGTTAAGAACTAGTTTTACAGGAGAGGAGGGGATCCACTGTTATTGACTAGTTTTACAGGAGAGGAGGGGATCCACTGTTAAGAACTAGTTTTACAGGAGAGGAGGGGATCCACTGTTAAGAACTAGTTTTACAGGAGAGGAGGGGATCCACTGTTAAGAACTAGTTTTACAGGAGAGGAGGGGATCCACTGTTATTGACACGCTTTACAGGAGAGGAGGGGATCCACTGTTATTGACACGCTTTACAGGAGAGGAGGGGATCCACTGTTAAGAACTAGTTTTACAGGAGAGGAGGGGATCCACTGTTATTGACTAGTTTTACAGGAGAGGAGGGGATCCACTGTTAAGAACTAGTTTTACAGGAGAGGAGGGGATCCACTGTTAAGAACTAGTTTTACAGGAGAGGAGGGGATCCACTGTTAAGAACTAGTTTTACAGGAGAGGAGGGGATCCACTGTTATTGACACGCTTTACAGGAGAGGAGGGGATCCACTGTTAAGAACTAGATTTACAGGAGAGGAGGGGATCCACTGTTATTGACTAGTTTTACAGGAGAGGAGGGGATCCGCTGTTATTGACACGTTTTACAGGAGAGGAGGGGATCCACTGTTAAGAACTAGTTTTACAGGAGAGGAGGGGTTCCACTGTTATTGACACGTTTTACAGGAGAGGAGGGAATCCACTGTTAAGAACTAGTTTTACAGGAGAGGAGGGGATCCACTGTTATTGACACGTTTTACAGGAGAGGAGGGGATCCACTGTTAAGAACTAGTTTTACAGGAGAGGAGGGGATCCACTGTTAAGAACTAGTTTTACAGGAGAGGAGGGAATCCACTGTTATTGACACGTTTTACAGGAGAGGAGGGGATCCACTGTTAAGAACTAGTTTTACAGGAGAGGAGGGAATCCACTGTTATTAACAAAAAAAAACCATCCTCTGCTAAACAGTTTCTTTTTAGATTTTAAGTGCGAACAAAAAAAATTAAAAAAATGTGTTGTTTCATGGCATGTGTCAGTGCCATTATACATTTGTTTTTACCTCTTCCAACAGTTTGTATAGGTCATACTGTTTACACAGTACCCCAGTGGCCTAAGACACTGGCCTCCTAAGCCATGGATTGTGAGTTCTAGTCTTTTCTGAAGTGGCTGAGAGCAGAGTGGCGCAGCGGAAGTGTGCTGGGCCCATAACCCAGAGGTCGATGGATCGAAACCATCCTCTGCTAAACAGATTTTTTTAAAAATTTTAAGTGCGAAGAAATTAGAAAGCTAAAAATGTGTCTTCATGTGCTATGTCTCAGTGCCACATTTGTTTTTACCTTCTTCAACAGTTTGTATAGGTGTTTGTTTAACAGTACCCCAGTGGCCTAAGACACTGGCCTCCTAAGCCATGGATTGTGAGTTCTAGTCTTCTGAAGTGGCTGAGAGCAGAGTGGCGCAGCGGAAGCGTGCTGGGCCCATAACCCAGAGGTCGATGGATCGAAACCATCCTCTGCTAAACAGTTTCTTTTTAGATTTTTGCGAACAAAAAAATTTTTTTAAAAAAAAAATGCCAAACATTTGCAAAACAGAAATTAGAAAGCTAACATTTCTATTTGAAGTCTCTCAGTGCTATCCAGTACACATTGTTTTTACTGCTTCTATGTCTCAGTGTTACATTTGTTTTTACCTCTTCCAACAGTTTGCAGGTCAAGTTTAAACAGTGCCCCAGTGGCCTAAGACACTGGCCTCCTAAGCCATGGATTGTGAGTTCTAGTCTTTTCTGAAGTGGCTGAGAGCAGAGTGGCGCAGCGGAAGCGTGCTGGGCCCATAACCCAGAGGTCGATGGATCGAAACCATCCTCTGCTAAACAGTTTCTTTTTAGATTTTAAGTGCGAACAAAAAAAAATAAAAAAAAATGTGTCGTTTCATGGCATGTCTCAGTGCCATTATACATTTGTTTTTACCTCTTCCAACAGTTTGTATAGGTCATACTGTTCAGTACCCCAGTGGCCTAAGACACTGGCCTCCTAAGCCATGGATTGTGAGTTCTAGTCTTTTCTGAAGTGGCTGAGAGCAGAGTGGCGCAGCGGAAGCGTGCTGGGCCCATAACCCAGAGGTCGATGGATCGAAACCATCCTCTGCTAAACAGTTTTTTTTTAGATTTTAAACGCAAACAAAATTAGAAATGTGTCATTTCATGGCATGTCTCAGTGCCATTACACATTTGTTTTTACTCTTCTATCAGTTTGTATAGTTTCATACTGTTTAAACAGTGCCCCAGTGGCCTAAGACACTGGCCTCCTAAGCCATGGATTGTGAGTTCTAGTCTTTTCTGAAGTGGCTGAGAGCAGAGTGGCGCAGCGGAAGCGTGCTGGGCCCATAACCCAGAGGTCGATGGATCGAAACCATCCTCTGCTAAACAGTTTCTTTTTAGATTTTAAGTGCGAACAAAAAAAATAAAAAAAAAAAAATGTGTCGTTTCATGGCATGTGGCATGTTTCTTTTTAGATTTTAAGTGCGAACCATCATGGCATGTCTCAGTGCCATTATACATTTGTTTTTACCTCTTCCAACAGTTTGTATAGGTCATACTGTTTACACAGTACCCCAGTGGCCTAAGACACTGGCCTCCTAAGCCATGGATTGTGAGTTCTAGTCTTTTCTGAAGTGGCTGAGAGCAGAGTGGCGCAGCGGAAGCGTGCTGGGCCCATAACCCAGAGGTCGATGGATCGAAACCATCCTCTGCTAAACAGTTTCTTTTTAGATTTTAAGTGCGAACAAAATTAGAAAGCTAAATTTCATTTGCGTCTCTCAGTGCTATCCAGTACACATTGTTTTTACTGCTTCTATCAGTTCGTACTGTTTGCAGAAGGTAAACAGTGCCCCAGTGGCCTAAGACACTGGCCTCCTAAGCCATGGATTGTGAGTTCTAGTCTTTTCTGAAGTGGCTGAGAGCAGAGTGGCGCAGCGGAAGCGTGCTGGGCCCATAACCCAGAGGTCGATGGATCGAAACCATCCTCTGCTAACCAGATTGTTTTTAAAAATGAAACGCAAAGCAGAAATTAGAAAGCTAAATTTCATTTGCGTCTCTCAGTGCTATCCAGTACACATTGTTTTTACTGCTTCATCAGTTTTATAGGTCGTACTGTTTGCAGAAGGTAAACAGTGCCCCAGTGGCCTAAGACACTGGCCTCCTAAGCCATGGATTGTGAGTTCTAGTCTTTTCTGAAGTGGCTGAGAGCAGAGTGGCGCAGCGGAAGCGTGCTGGGCCCATAACCCAGAGGTCGATGGATCGAAACCATCCTCTGCTAAACAGTTTCTTTTTAGATTTTAAGTGCGAACAAAAAAATAAAAAAATGTGTCGTTTCATGGCATGTCTCAGTGCCATTACACATTTGTTTTTACCTCTTCCAACAGTTTGTATAGGTCATACTGTTTACACAGTACACCAGTGGCCTAAGACACTGGCCTCCTAAGCCATGGATTGTGAGTTCTAGTCTTTTCTGAAGTGGCTGAGAGCAGAGTGGCGCAGCGGAAGCGTGCTGGGCCCATAACCCAGAGGTCGATGGATCGAAACCATCCTCTGCTAACCAGATTCTTTTTAGATTTTTGCGAACAAAAAAAAATGAAACGCAACAGAAATTAGAAAGCTAAATTTTATTTCATGTCTCTCAGTGCTATCCAGTACACATTGTTTTTACTCTTCTATCAGTTGTACTGTTTGCAGAAGGTAAACAGTGCCCCAGTGGCCTAAGACACTGGCCTCCTAAGCCATGGATTGTGAGTTCTAGTCTTTTCTGAAGTGGCTGAGAGCAGAGTGGCGCAGCGGAAGCGTGCTGGGCCCATAACCCAGAGGTCGATGGATCGAAACCATCCTCTGCTAAACCAGTTTCTTTTTAAATTTTAAGTGCAAACAGAATTTTTTTTTAGAAAGCTACATTTTCATTTGCGTCTCTCAGTGCCATCCAGTACACATTGTTTTTACTGCTTCTATCAGTTCAGTGTACATTTGTTTCAGTTTGTAAGGTAACACAGTACCCCAGTGGCCTAAGACACTGGCCTTCTAAGCCATGGATTGTGAGTTCTAGTCTTTTCTGAAGTGGCTGAGAGCAGAGTGGCGCAGCGGAAGCGTGCTGGGCCCATAACCCAGAGGTCGATGGATCGAAACCATCCTCTGCTAAACAGTTTCTTTTTAGATTTTAAGTGCGAACAAAATTTTTTTTTAAAATGTGTCGTTTCATGGCATGTCTCAGTGCCATTATACATTTGTTTTTACCTCTTCAAACAGTTTGTATAGGTCATACTGTTTACACAGTACCCCAGTGGCCTAAGACACTGGCCTCCTAAGCCATGGATTGTGAGTTCTAGTCTTTCCTGAAGTGACTGAGAGCAGAGTGGCGCAGCAGAAGCGTGCTGGGCCCATAACCCAGAGGTCGATGGATCGAAACTATACTCTGCTAACAAGATTTTTTTAAAAATGAAACGCAAAAACAGAAATTAGAAAGCTAAATTTCATTTCGTCATGTCTCAGTGCTATCCAGTACACATTGTTTTTACTGCTTCTATCAGTTTGTATAGGTCATACTGTTTGCAGAAGGTAAACAGTGCCCCAGTGGCCTAAGACACTGGCCTCCTAAGCCATGGATTGTGAGTTCTAGTCTTTTCTGAAGTGGCTGAGAGCAGAGTGGCGCAGCGGAAGCGCGTGCTGGGCCCATAACCCAGAGGTCGATGGATCGAAACCATCCTCTGCTAAACAGTTTCTTTTTAGATTTTAAGTGCGAACAAAAAAAAAATAAAAAAATGTGTCGTTTCATGGCATGTCTCAGTGCCATTACACATTTGTTTTTACCTCTTCCAACAGTTTGTATAGGTCATACTGTTTACACAGTACCCCAGTGGCCTAAGACACTGGCCTCCTAAGCCATGGATTGTGAGTTCTAGTCTTTTCTGAAGTGGCTGAGAGCAGAGTGGCGCAGCGGAAGCGTGCTGGGCCCATAACCCAGAGGTCGATGGATCGAAACCATCCTCTGCTAAACAGTTTCTTTTTAGATTTTAAAAATGAAACGCAAACAGAAATTTTTTTTAGAAAGCAGTACCCCACTAAGACACTGGCCTCCCATGTTATTTGGCATGTCTCAGTGCCATTACACATTGTTTTTACTCTTCCTATCAGTTTGTACTAGTTTGCATAAGTTTAAACAGTGCCCCAGTGGCCTAAGACACTGGCCTCCTAAGCCATGGATTGTGAGTTCTAGTCTTTTCTGAAGTGGCTGAGAGCAGAGTGGCGCAGCGGAAGCGTGCTGGGCCCATAACCCAGAGGTCGATGGATCGAAACCATCCTCTGCTAAACAGTTTCTTTTTAGATTTTAAGTGCGAACAAAAAAAATAAAAAAATGTGTCGTTTCATGGCATGTCTCAGTGCCATTATACATTTGTTTTTACCTCTTCCAACAGTTTGTATAGGTCATACTGTTTACACAGTACCCCAGTGGCCTAAGACACTGGCCTCCTAAGCCATGGATTGTGAGTTCTAGTCTTTTCTGAAGTGGCTGAGAGCAGAGTGGCGCAGCGGAAGCGTGCTGGGCCCATAACCCAGAGGTCGATGGATCGAAACCATCCTCTGCTAACCAGATTGATTTTAAAAATGAAACGCAAACAGAAATTAGAAAGCTAAATTTTATTTGCGTCTCTCAGTGCTATCCAGTACACATTGTTTTTACTGCTTCTATCAGTTCGTACTGTTTGCAGAAGGTAAACAGTGCCCCAGTGGCCTAAGACACTGGCCTCCTAAGCCATGGATTGTGAGTTCTAGTCTTTTCTGAAGTGGCTGAGAGCAGAGTGGCGCAGCGGAAGCGTGCTGGGCCCATAACCCAGAGGTCGATGGATCGAAACCATCCTCTGCTAAACAGTTTCTTTTTAGATTTTAAGTGCGAACAAAAAAAAATTTAAAATGTGTCGTTTCATGGCATGTCTCAGTGCCATTATACATTTGTTTTTACCTCTTCCAACAGTTTGTATAGGTCATACTGTTTACACAGTACCCCAGTGGCCTAAGACACTGGCCTCCTAAGCCATGGATTGTGAGTTCTAGTCTTTTCTGAAGTGGCTGAGAGCAGAGTGGCGCAGCGGAAGCGTGCTGGGCCCATAACCCAGAGGTCGATGGATCGAAACCATCCTCTGCTAAACAGTTTCTTTTTAGATTTTAAGTGCGAACAAAAATTTTTAAAAAATGTGTCGTTTCATGGCATGTCTCAGTGCCATTATACATTTGTTTTTACCTCTTCCAACAGTTTGTATAGGTCATACTGTTTACACAGTACCCCAGTGGCCTAAGACACTGGCCTCCTAAGCCATGGATTGTGAGTTCTAGTCTTTCCTGAAGTGGCTGAGAGCAGAGTGTCGCAGCGGAAGAGTGCTGGGCCCATAACCCAGAGGTCGATGGATCGAAACCATCCTCTGCTAAACAGTTTCTTTTTAGATTTTAAGTGCGAACAATTTTTTTTTTTTAAATGTGTTGTTTCATGGCATGTCTCAGTGCCATTATACATTTGTTTTTACCTCTTCCAACAGTTTGTATAGGTCATACTGTTTACACAGTACCCCAGTGGCCTAAGACACTGGCCTTCTAAGCCATGGATTGTGAGTTCTAGTCTTTTCTGAAGTGGCTGAGAGCAGAGTGGCGCAGCGGAAGTGTGCTGGGCCCATAACCCAGAGGTCGATGGATCGAAACCATCCTCTGCTAAACAGTTTCTTTTTAGATTTTAAGTGCGAACAATTTTTTTTTTTTAAATGTGTCGTTTCATGGCATGTCTCAGTGCCATTATACATTTGTTTTTACCTCTTCAAACAGTTTGTATAGGTCATACTGTTTACACAGTACCCCAGTGGCCTAAGACACTGGCCTCCTAAGCCATGGATTGTGAGTTCTAGTCTTTCCTGAAGTGGCTGAGAGCAGAGTGGCGCAGCGGAAGCGTGCTGGGCCCATAACCCAGAGGTCGATGGATCGAAACCATCCTCTGCTAAACAGTTTCTTTTTAGATTTTAAGTGCGAACAAAATTTTTTTTTTAAATGTGTCGTTTCATGGCATGTCTCAGTGCCATTATACATTTGTTTTTACCTCTTCCAACAGTTTGTATAGGTCATACTGTTTACACAGTACCCCAGTGGCCTAAGACACTGGCCTCCTAAGCCATGGATTGTGAGTTCTAGTCTTTTCTGAAGTGGCTGAGAGCAGAGTGGCGCAGCGGAAGCGTGCTGGGCCCATAACCCAGAGGTCAATGGATCGAAACCATCCTCTGCTAACCAGATTGATTTTAAAAATGAAACGCAAACAGAAATTAGAAAGCTAAATTTTATTTGCGTCTCTCAGTGCTATCCAGTACACATTGTTTTTACTGCTTCTATCAGTTCGTACTGTTTGCAGAAGGTAAACAGTGCCCCAGTGGCCTAAGACACTGGCCTCCTAAGCCATGGATTGTGAGTTCTAGTCTTTTCTGAAGTGGCTGAGAGCAGAGTGGCGCAGCGGAAGCGTGCTGGGCCCATAACCCAGAGGTCGATGGATCGAAACCATCCTCTGCTAAACAGTTTCTTTTTAGATTTTAAGTGCGAACAATTTTTTTTTTTAAATGTGTCGTTTCATGGCATGTCTCAGTGCCATTATACATTTGTTTTTACCTCTTCCAACAGTTTGTATAGGTCATACTGTTTACACAGTACCCCAGTGGCCTAAGACACTGGCCTCCTAAGCCATGGATTGTGAGTTCTAGTCTTTTCTGAAGTGGCTGAGAGCAGAGTGGCGCAGCGGAAGCGTGCTGGGCCCATAACCCAGAGGTCGATGGATCGAAACCATCCTCTGCTAAACAGTTTCTTTTTAGATTTTAAGTGCGAACAAAAAAATTTTTTTTTTTTTTAAATGTGTCGTTTCATGGCATGTCTCAGTGCCATTATACATTTGTTTTTACCTCTTCCAACAGTTTGTATAGGTCATACTGTTTACACAGTACCCCAGTGGCCTAAGACACTGGCCTCCTAAGCCATGGATTGTGAGTTCTAGTCTTTTCTGAAGTGGCTGAGAGCAGAGTGGCGCAGCGGAAGCGTGCTGGGCCCATAACCCAGAGGTCGATGGATCGAAACCATCCTCTGCTAAACAGTTTCTTTTTAGATTTTAAGTGCGAACAAATTTTTTTTTTAAATGTGTCGTTTCATGGCATGTCTCAGTGCCATTACACATTTGTTTTTACCTCTTCCAACAGTTTGTATAGGTCATACTGTTTACACAGTACCCCAGTGGCCTAAGACACTGGCCTCCTAAGCCATGGATTGTGAGTTCTAGTCTTTTCTGAAGTGGCTGAGAGCAGAGTGGCGCAGCGGAAGCGTGCTGGGCCCATAACCCAGAGGTCGATGGATCGAAACCATCCTCTGCTAAACAGTTTCTTTTTAGATTTTAAGTGCGAACAAAATTTTTTTTTTAAATGTGTCGTTTCATGGCATGTCTCAGTGCCATTATACATTTGTTTTTACCTCTTCAAACAGTTTGTATAGGTCATACTGTTTACACAGTACCCCAGTGGCCTAAGACACTGGCCTCCTAAGCCATGGATTGTGAGTTCTAGTCTTTTCTGAAGTGGCTGTTTACACAGTACCCCAGTGGCCTAAGACACTGGCCTCCTAAGCCATGGATTGTGAGTTCTAGTCTTTTCTGAAGTGGCTGAGAGCAGAGTGGCGCAGCGGAAGCGTGCTGGGCCCATAACCCAGAGGTCGATGGATCGAAACCATCCTCTGCTAAACAGTTTCTTTTTAGATTTTAAGTGCGATTTTTTTTTTTTTTTTTTTTTAAATGTGTCGTTTCATGGCATGTCTCAGTGCCATTATACATTTGTTTTTACCTCTTCCAACAGTTTGTATAGGTCATACTGTTTACACAGTACCCCAGTGGCCTAAGACACTGGCCTCCTAAGCCATGGATTGTGAGTTCTAGTCTTTTCTGAAGTCTTTTCTGAAGTGGCTGAGAGCAGAGTGGCGCAGCGGAAGCGTGCTGGGCCCATAACCCAGAGGTCGATGGATCGAAACCATCCTCTGCTAAACAGTTTCTTTTTAGATTTTAAGTGCGAACAAAAAAAAATAAAAAAATGTGTCGTTTCATGGCATGTCTCAGTGCCATTATACATTTGTTTTTACCTCTTCCAACAGTTTGTATAGGTCATACTGTTTACACAGTACCCCAGTGGCCTAAGACACTGGCCTCCTAAGCCATGGATTGTGAGTTCTAGTCTTTTCTGAAGTGGCTGAGAGCAGAGTGGCGCAGCGGAAGCGTGCTGGGCCCATAACCCAGAGGTCGATGGATCGAAACCATCCTCTGCTAAACAGTTTCTTTTTAGATTTTAAGTGCGAACAAATTTTTTTTTTTTAAATGTGTCGTTTCATGGCATGTCTCAGTGCCATTATACATTTGTTTTTACCTCTTCCAACAGTTTGTATAGGTCATACTGTTTACACAGTACCCCAGTGGCCTAAGACACTGGCCTCCTAAGCCATGGATTGTGAGTTCTAGTCTTTTCTGAAGTGGCTGAGAGCAGAGTGGCGCAGCGGAAGCGTGCTGGGCCCATAACCCAGAGGTCGATGGATCGAAACCATCCTCTGCTAAACAGTTTCTTTTTAGATTTTAAGTGCGAACAATTTTTTTTTAAAAATGTGTCGTTTCATGGCATGTCTCAGTGCCATTATACATTTGTTTTTACCTCTTCCAACAGTTTGTATAGGTCATACTGTTTACACAGTACCCCAGTGGCCTAAGACACTGGCCTCCTAAGCCATGGATTGTGAGTTCTAGTCTTTTCTGAAGTGGCTGAGAGCAGAGTGGCGCAGCGGAAGCGTGCTGGGCCCATAACCCAGAGGTCGATGGATCGAAACCATCCTCTGCTAAACAGTTTCTTTTTTTTAGAAAGCTAAATTTTATTTCATGGTCTCTCAGTGCCATCCAGTACACAACTCTTCAATCAGTTTTGTTTGCAGAAGGTAAACAGTGCCCCAGTGGCCTAAAACTGGCCTCCTAAGCCATGGATTGTGAGTTCTAGTCTTTTCTGAAGTGGCTGAGAGCAGAGTGGCGCAGCGGAAGCGTGCTGGGCCCATAACCCAGAGGTCGATGGATCGAAACCATCCTCTGCTAAACAGTTTCTTTTTAGATTTTAAGTGCGAACAAAAAAAAAATAAAAAAAATGCCAGGTTTCATGGCATGTCTCAGTGCCATTATACATTTGTTTTTACCTCTTCCAACAGTTTGTATAGGTCATACTGTTTACACAGTACCCCAGTGGCCTAAGACACTGGCCTCCTAAGCCATGGATTGTGAGTTCTAGTCTTTTCTGAAGTGGCTGAGAGCAGAGTGGCGCAGCGGAAGCGTGCTGGGCCCATAACCCAGAGGTCGATGGATCGAAACCATCCTCTGCTAAACAGATTTTCTTTTTAGATTTTAACGCAAACAGAAATTAGAAAAATTTTATTTGCGTCTCTCAGTGCTATCCAGTACACATTGTTTTTACTGCTTCTATCATGTTCAGTGTACTGTTTGCAGAAGGTAAACAGTGCCCCAGTGGCCTAAGACACTGGCCTCCTAAGCCATGGATTGTGAGTTCTAGTCTTTTCTGAAGTGGCTGAGAGCAGAGTGGCGCAGCGGAAGCGTGCTGGGCCCATAACCCAGAGGTCGATGGATCGAAACCATCCTCTGCTAAACAGTTTTTTTTTAGATTTTAAGTGCGAACAAAAAAATTTTTTTTTTTTAAATGTGTCGTTTCATGGCATGTCTCAGTGCCATTATACATTTGTTTTTACCTCTTCCAACAGTTTGTATAGGTCATACTGTTTACACAGTACCCCAGTGGCCTAAGACACTGGCCTCCTAAGCCATGGATTGTGAGTTCTAGTCTTTTCTGAAGTGGCTGAGAGCAGAGTGGCGCAGCGGAAGCGTGCTGGGCCCATAACCCAGAGGTCGATGGATCGAAACCATCCTCTGCTAAACAGTTTCTTTTTAGATTTTAAGTGAACAAAAAAACAAAGTTTTTTTTTTTTTTAAATGTGTCGTTTCATGGCATGTCTCAGTGCCATTATACATTTGTTTTTACCTCTTCCAACAGTTTGTATAGGTCATACTGTTTACACAGTACCCCAGTGGCCTAAGACACTGGCCTCCTAAGCCATGGATTGTGAGTTCTAGTCTTTTCTGAAGTGGCTGAGAGCAGAGTGGCGCAGCGGAAGCGTGCTGGGCCCATAACCCAGAGGTCGATGGATCGAAACCATCCTCTGCTAAACAGTTTCTTTTTAGATTTTAAGTGCGAACAAAAAAAATAAAAAAAATGTGTCGTTTCATGGCATGTCTCAGTGCCATTATACATTTGTTTTTACCTCTTCCAACAGTTTGTATAGGTCATACTGTTTACACAGTACCCCAGTGGCCTAAGACACTGGCCTCCTAAGCCATGGATTGTGAGTTCTAGTCTTTTCTGAAGTGGCTGAGAGCAGAGTGGCGCAGCGGAAGCGTGCTGGGCCCATAACCCAGAGGTCGATGGATCGAAACCATCCTCTGCTAAACAGTTTCTTTTTAGATTTTAAGTGCGAACAAAAAAAAAAAAAAAAATGTGTCGTTTCATGGCATGTCTCAGTGCCATTATACATTTGTTTTTACCTCTTCCAACAGTTTGTATAGGTCATACTGTTTACACAGTACCCCAGTGGCCTAAGACACTGGCCTCCTAAGCCATGGATTGTGAGTTCTAGTCTTTTCTGAAGTGGCTGAGAGCAGAGTGGCGCAGCGGAAGCGTGCTGGGCCCATAACCCAGAGGTCAATGGATCGAAACCATCCTCTGCTAACCAGATTGATTTTAAAAATGAAACGCAAACAGAAATTAGAAAGCTAAATTTTATTTGCGTCTCTCAGTGCTCATCCAGTACACATTGTTTTTACTGCTTCTATCAGTTCGTACTGTTTGCAGAAGGTAAACAGTGCCCCAGTGGCCTAAGACACTGGCCTCCTAAGCCATGGATTGTGAGTTCTAGTCTTTTCTGAAGTGGCTGAGAGCAGAGTGGCGCAGCGGAAGCGTGCTGGGCCCATAACCCAGAGGTCGATGGATCGAAACCATCCTCTGCTAAACAGTTTCTTTTTAGATTTTAAGTGCGAACAATTTTTTTTTTTAAATGTGTCGTTTCATGGCATGTCTCAGTGCCATTATACATTTGTTTTTACCTCTTCCAACAGTTTGTATAGGTCATACTGTTTACACAGTACCCCAGTGGCCTAAGACACTGGCCTCCTAAGCCATGGATTGTGAGTTCTAGTCTTTTCTGAAGTGGCTGAGAGCAGAGTGGCGCAGCGGAAGCGTGCTGGGCCCATAACCCAGAGGTCGATGGATCGAAACCATCCTCTGCTAAACAGTTTCTTTTTAGATTTTAAGTGCGAACAATTTTTTTTTTAAAATGTGTCGTTTCATGGCATGTCTCAGTGCCATTATACATTTGTTTTTACCTCTTCCAACAGTTTGTATAGGTCATACTGTTTACACAGTACCCCAGTGGCCTAAGACACTGGCCTCCTAAGCCATGGATTGTGAGTTCTAGTCTTTTCTGAAGTGGCTGAGAGCAGAGTGGCGCAGCGGAAGCGTGCTGGGCCCATAACCCAGAGGTCGATGGATCGAAACCATCCTCTGCTAAACAGTTTCTTTTTAGATTTTAAGTGCGAACAATTTTTTTTTTTTTTTTTTAAATGTGTCGTTTCATGGCATGTCTCAGTGCCATTATACATTTGTTTTTACCTCTTCCAACAGTTTGTATAGGTCATACTGTTTACACAGTACCCCAGTGGCCTAAGACACTGGCCTCCTAAGCCATGGATTGTGAGTTCTAGTCTTTTCTGAAGTGGCTGAGAGCAGAGTGGCGCAGCGGAAGCGTGCTGGGCCCATAACCCAGAGGTCGATGGATCGAAACCATCCTCTGCTAAACAGTTTCTTTTTAGATTTTAAGTGCGAACAAAAAAATTTTTTTTAAAAAAATGTGTCGTTTCATGGCATGTCTCAGTGCCATTATACATTTGTTTTTACCTCTTCCAACAGTTTGTATAGGTCATACTGTTTACACAGTACCCCAGTGGCCTAAGACACTGGCCTCCTAAGCCATGGATTGTGAGTTCTAGTCTTTTCTGAAGTGGCTGAGAGCAGAGTGGCGCAGCGGAAGCGTGCTGGGCCCATAACCCAGAGGTCGATGGATCGAAACCATCCTCTGCTAAACAGTTTCTTTTTAGATTTTAAGTGCGAACAAAAAATACTAAAAAAATGTGTCATTTCATGGCATGTCTCAGTGCCATTACACATTTGTTTTTACCTCTTCCAACAGTTTGTATAGGTCATACTGTTTACACAGTACCCCAGTGGCCTAAGACACTGGCCTCCTAAGCCATGGATTGTGAGTTCTAGTCTTTTCTGAAGTGGCTGAGAGCAGAGTGGCGCAGCGGAAGCGTGCTGGCCCATAACCCAGAGGTCGATGGATCGAAACCATCCTCTGCTAAACAGTTTCTTTTTAGATTTTAAGTGCGAACAATTTTTTTTTTTTTTAAAAAAATGTGTCGTTTCATGGCATGTCTCAGTGCCATTATACATTTGTTTTTACCTCTTCCAACAGTTTGTATAGGTCATACTGTTTACACAGTACCCCAGTGGCCTAAGACACTGGCCTCCTAAGCCATGGATTGTGAGTTCTAGTCTTTTCTGAAGTGGCTGAGAGCAGAGTGGCGCAGCGGAAGCGTGCTGGGCCCATAACCCAGAGGTCGATGGATCGAAACCATCCTCTGCTAAACAGTTTCTTTTTAGATTTTAAGTGCGAACAAATTTTTTTTTTTAAAAAAATGTGTCGTTTCATGGCATGTCTCAGTGCCATTATACATTTGTTTTTACCTCTTCCAACAGTTTGTATAGGTCATACTGTTTACACAGTACCCCAGTGGCCTAAGACACTGGCCTCCTAAGCCATGGATTGTGAGTTCTAGTCTTTTCTGAAGTGGCTGAGAGCAGAGTGGCGCAGCGGAAGCGTGCTGGGCCCATAACCCAGAGGTCGATGGATCGAAACCATCCTCTGCTAAACAGTTTCTTTTTAGATTTTAAGTGTGAACGAAAATTTTTTTTAAAAATGTGTCGTTTCATGGCATGTCTCAGTGCCATTATACATTTGTTTTTACCTCTTCCAACAGTTTGTATAGGTCATACTGTTTACACAGTACCCCAGTGGCCTAAGACACTGGCCTCCTAAGCCATGGATTGTGAGTTCTAGTCTTTTCTGAAGTGGCTGAGAGCAGAGTGGCGCAGCGGAAGCGTGCTGGGCCCATAACCCAGAGGTCGATGGATCGAAACCATCCTCTGCTAAACAGTTTCTTTTTAGATTTTAAGTGCGAACAATTTTTTTTTTTTTTAAATGTGTCGTTTCATGGCATGTCTCAGTGCCATTATACATTTGTTTTTACCTCTTCCAACAGTTTGTATAGGTCATACTGTTTACACAGTACCCCAGTGGCCTAAGACACTGGCCTCCTAAGCCATGGATTGTGAGTTCTAGTCTTTTCTGAAGTGGCTGAGAGCAGAGTGGCGCAGCGGAAGCGTGCTGGGCCCATAACCCAGAGGTCGATGGATCGAAACCATCCTCTGCTAAACAGTTTCTTTTTAGATTTTAAGTGCGAACAAAAAAAAAAATTTTTTTTTTTAAATGTGTCGTTTCATGGCATGTCTCAGTGCCATTATACATTTGTTTTTACCTCTTCCAACAGTTTGTATAGGTCATACTGTTTACACAGTACCCCAGTGGCCTAAGACACTGGCCTCCTAAGCCATGGATTGTGAGTTCTAGTCTTTTCTGAAGTGGCTGAGAGCAGAGTGGCGCAGCGGAAGCGTGCTGGGCCCATAACCCAGAGGTCGATGGATCGAAACCATCCTCTGCTAAACAGTTTCTTTTTAGATTTTAAGTGCGAACATTTTTTTTTTTTTTAAATGTGTCGTTTCATGGCATGTCTCAGTGCCATTATACATTTGTTTTTACCTCTTCCAACAGTTTGTATAGGTCATACTGTTTACACAGTACCCCAGTGGCCTAAGACACTGGCCTCCTAAGCCATGGATTGTGAGTTCTAGTCTTTTCTGAAGTGGCTGAGAGCAGAGTGGCGCAGCGGAAGCGTGCTGGGCCCATAACCCAGAGGTCGATGGATCGAAACCATCCTCTGCTAAACAGTTTATTTTAAGTGCGAACAAAAAAAATAAAAAAATGTGTCGTTTCATGGCATGTCTCAGTGCCATTATACATTTGTTTTTACCTCTTCCAACAGTTTGTATAGGTCATACTGTTTACACAGTACCCCAGTGGCCTAAGACACTGGCCTCCTAAGCCATGGATTGTGAGTTCTAGTCTTTTCTGAAGTGGCTGAGAGCAGAGTGGCGCAGCGGAAGCGTGCTGGGCCCATAACCCAGAGGTCGATGGATCGAAACCATCCTCTGCTAAACAGTTTCTTTTTAGATTTTAAGTGCGAACAAATTTTTAAAAAAAATGTGTCGTTTCATGGCATGTCTCAGTGCCATTATACATTTGTTTTTACCTCTTCCAACAGTTTGTATAGGTCATACTGTTTACACAGTACCCCAGTGGCCTAAGACACTGGCCTCCTAAGCCATGGATTGTGAGTTCTAGTCTTTTCTGAAGTGGCTGAGAGCAGAGTGGCGCAGCGGAAGCGTGTGGGCCCATAACCCAGAGGTCGATGGATCGAAACCATCCTCTGCTAAACAGTTTCTTTTTAGATTTTAAGTGCGAACAAAAAAAAAAAAAAAAATGTGTCGTTTCATGGCATGTCTCAGTGCCATTATACATTTGTTTTTACCTCTTCCAACAGTTTGTATAGGTCATACTGTTTACACAGTACCCCAGTGGCCTAAGACACTGGCCTCCTAAGCCATGGATTGTGAGTTCTAGTCTTTTCTGAAGTGGCTGAGAGCAGAGTGGCGCAGCGGAAGCGTGCTGGGCCCATAACCCAGAGGTCGATGGATCGAAACCATCCTCTGCTAAACAGTTTCTTTTTAGATTTTAAGTGCGAACAAATTTTTTTTTTAAATGTGTCGTTTCATGGCATGTCTCAGTGCCATTATACATTTGTTTTTACCTCTTCCAACAGTTTGTATAGGTCATACTGTTTACACAGTACCCCAGTGGCCTAAGACACTGGCCTCCTAAGCCATGGATTGTGAGTTCTAGTCTTTTCTGAAGTGGCTGAGAGCAGAGTGGCGCAGCGGAAGCGTGCTGGGCCCATAACCCAGAGGTCGATGGATCGAAACCATCCTCTGCTAAACAGTTTCTTTTTAGATTTTAAGTGCGAACAAATTTTTTTTTTAAATGTGTCGTTTCATGGCATGTCTCAGTGCCATTATACATTTGTTTTTACCTCTTCCAACAGTTTGTATAGGTCATACTGTTTACACAGTACCCCAGTGGCCTAAGACACTGGCCTCCTAAGCCATGGATTGTGAGTTCTAGTCTTTTCTGAAGTGGCTGAGAGCAGAGTGGCGCAGCGGAAGCGTGCTGGGCCCATAACCCAGAGGTCGATGGATCGAAACCATCCTCTGCTAAACAGTTTCTTTTTAGATTTTAAGTGCGAACAATTTTTTTTTTTTTTAAATGTGTCGTTTCATGGCATGTCTCAGTGCCATTATACATTTGTTTTTACCTCTTCCAACAGTTTGTATAGGTCATACTGTTTACACAGTACCCCAGTGGCCTAAGACACTGGCCTCCTAAGCCATGGATTGTGAGTTCTAGTCTTTTCTGAAGTGGCTGAGAGCAGAGTGGCGCAGCGGAAGCGTGCTGGGCCCATAACCCAGAGGTCGATGGATCGAAACCATCCTCTGCTAAACAGTTTCTTTTTAGATTTTAAGTGCGAACAAATTTTTTTTTTTTTTTTAAAAAAATGTGTCGTTTCATGGCATGTCTCAGTGCCATTACACATTTGTTTTTACCTCTTCCAACAGTTTGTATAGGTCATACTGTTTACACAGTACCCCATTGGCCTAAGACACTGGCCTCCTAAGCCATGGATTGTGAGTTCTAGTCTTTTTTGAAGTGGCTGAGAGCAGAGTGGCGCAGCGGAAGCGTGCTGGGCCCATAACCCAGAGGTCGATGGATCGAAACCATCCTCTGCTAAACAGTTTCTTTTTAGATTTTAAGTGCGAACGAATTTTTTTTTTAAATGTGTCATTTCATGGCATGTCTCAGTGCCATTATACATTTGTTTTTACCTCTTCCAACAGTTTGTATAGGTCATACTGTTTACACAGTACCCCAGTGGCCTAAGACACTGGCCTCCTAAGCCATGGATTGTGAGTTCTAGTCTTTTCTGAAGTGGCTGAGAGCAGAGTGGCGCAGCGGAAGCGTGCTGGGCCCATAACCCA
The DNA here is from genome assembly GCF_018296145.1 of Oncorhynchus tshawytscha. Lineage (NCBI taxonomy): Eukaryota > Metazoa > Chordata > Actinopteri > Salmoniformes > Salmonidae > Oncorhynchus > Oncorhynchus tshawytscha. The sequence continues at coordinate 323,840 of NW_024609815.1, forward strand.
GAGGTCGATGGATCGAAACCATCCTCTGCTAAACAGTTTCTTTTTAGATTTTAAGTGCGAAAAAAAATTTTTTTTTTTTTTTTTTAAATGTGTCGTTTCATGGCATGTCTCAGTGCCATTATACATTTGTTTTTACCTCTTCCAACAGTTTGTATAGGTCATACTGTTTACACAGTACCCCAGTGGCCTAAGACACTGGCCTCCTAAGCCATGGATTGTGAGTTCTAGTCTTTTCTGAAGTGGCTGAGAGCAGAGTGGCGCAGCGGAAGCGTGCTGGGCCCATAACCCAGAGGTCGATGGATCGAAACCATCCTCTGCTAAACAGTTTTTTAGATTTTAAGTGCGAACAAGTTTTTTTTTTTTTTTTAAATGTGTCGTTTCATGGCATGTCTCAGTGCCATTATACATTTGTTTTTACCTCTTCCAACAGTTTGTATAGGTCATACTGTTTACACAGTACCCCAGTGGCCTAAGACACTGGCCTCCTAAGCCATGGATTGTGAGTTCTAGTCTTTTCTGAAGTGGCTGAGAGCAGAGTGGCGCAGCGGAAGCGTGCTGGGCCCATAACCCAGAGGTCGATGGATCGAAACCATCCTCTGCTAAACAGTTTCTTTTTAGATTTTAAGTGCGAACAATTTTTTTTTTTTTTTTAAATGTGTCGTTTCATGGCATGTCTCAGTGCCATTATACATTTGTTTTTACCTCTTCCAACAGTTTGTATAGGTCATACTGTTTACACAGTACCCCAGTGGCCTAAGACACTGGCCTCCTAAGCCATGGATTGTGAGTTCTAGTCTTTTCTGAAGTGGCTGAGAGCAGAGTGGCGCAGCGGAAGCTGCTGGGCCCATAACCCAGAGGTCGATGGATCGAAACCATCCTCTGCTAAACAGTTTCTTTTTAGATTTTAAGTGCGAACAAAAAATTTTTTTTTTTTTTAAATGTGTCGTTTCATGGCATGTCTCAGTGCCATTATACATTTGTTTTTACCTCTTCCAACAGTTTGTATAGGTCATACTGTTTACACAGTACCCCAGTGGCCTAAGACACTGGCCTCCTAAGCCATGGATTGTGAGTTCTAGTCTTTTCTGAAGTGGCTGAGAGCAGAGTGGCGCAGCGGAAGCGTGCTGGGCCCATAACCCAGAGGTCGATGGATCGAAACCATCCTCTGCTAAACAGTTTCTTTTTAGATTTTAAGTGCGAATTTTTTTTTTTTAAATGTGTCGTTTCATGGCATGTCTCAGTGCCATTATACATTTGTTTTTACCTCTTCCAACAGTTTGTATAGGTCATACTGTTTACACAGTACCCCAGTGGCCTAAGACACTGGCCTCCTAAGCCATGGATTGTGAGTTCTAGTCTTTTCTGAAGTGGCTGAGAGCAGAGTGGCGCAGCGGAAGCGTGCTGGGCCCATAACCCAGAGGTCGATGGATCGAAACCATCCTCTGCTAAACAGTTTCTTTTTAGATTTTAAGTGCGAACAAAATTTTTTTTTTTTTTAAATGTGTCGTTTCATGGCATGTCTCAGTGCCATTATACATTTGTTTTTACCTCTTCCAACAGTTTGTATAGGTCATACTGTTTACACAGTACCCCAGTGGCCTAAGACACTGGCCTCCTAAGCCATGGATTGTGAGTTCTAGTCTTTTCTGAAGTGGCTGAGAGCAGAGTGGCGCAGCGGAAGCGTGCTGGGCCCATAACCCAGAGGTCGATGGATCGAAACCATCCTCTGCTAAACAGTTTCTTTTTAGATTTTAAGTGCGATTTTTTTTTTTTTTAAATGTGTCGTTTCATGGCATGTCTCAGTGCCATTATACATTTGTTTTTACCTCTTCCAACAGTTTGTATAGGTCATACTGTTTACACAGTACCCCAGTGGCCTAAGACACTGGCCTCCTAAGCCATGGATTGTGAGTTCTAGTCTTTTCTGAAGTGGCTGAGAGCAGAGTGGCGCAGCGGAAGCGTGCTGGGCCCATAACCCAGAGGTCGATGGATCGAAACCATCCTCTGCTAAACAGTTTCTTTTTAGATTTTAAGTGCGAACAAAAATTTTTTTTTTTTAAAAAAATGTGTCGTTTCATGGCATGTCTCAGTGCCATTATACATTTGTTTTTACCTCTTCCAACAGTTTGTATAGGTCATACTGTTTACACAGTACCCCAGTGGCCTAAGACACTGGCCTCCTAAGCCATGGATTGTGAGTTCTAGTCTTTTCTGAAGTGGCTGAGAGCAGAGTGGCGCAGCGGAAGCGTGCTGGGCCCATAACCCAGAGGTCGATGGATCGAAACCATCCTCTGCTAAACAGTTTCTTTTTAGATTTTAAGTGCGAACAAAAAAATTTTTTTTTAAAAAAATGTGTCGTTTTCATGGCATGTCTCAGTGCCATTATACATTTGTTTTTACCTCTTCCAACAGTTTGTATAGGTCATACTGTTTACACAGTACCCCAGTGGCCTAAGACACTGGCCTCCTAAGCCATGGATTGTGAGTTCTAGTCTTTTCTGAAGTGGCTGAGAGCAGAGTGGCGCAGCGGAAGCGTGCTGGGCCCATAACCCAGAGGTCGATGGATCGAAACCATCCTCTGCTAAACAGTTTCTTTTTAGATTTTAAGTGCGAACAAAAATTTTTTTTTTTTTTTTTTAAATGTGTCGTTTCATGGCATGTCTCAGTGCCATTATACATTTGTTTTTACCTCTTCCAACAGTTTGTATAGGTCATACTGTTTACACAGTACCCCAGTGGCCTAAGACACTGGCCTCCTAAGCCATGGATTGTGAGTTCTAGTCTTTTCTGAAGTGGCTGAGAGCAGAGTGGCGCAGCGGAAGCGTGCTGGGCCCATAACCCAGAGGTCGATGGATCGAAACCATCCTCTGCTAAACAGTTTCTTTTTAGATTTTAAGTGCGAACAATTTTTTTTTTTAAATGTGTCGTTTCATGGCATGTCTCAGTGCCATTATACATTTGTTTTTACCTCTTCCAACAGTTTGTATAGGTCATACTGTTTACACAGTACCCCAGTGGCCTAAGACACTGGCCTCCTAAGCCATGGATTGTGAGTTCTAGTCTTTTCTGAAGTGGCTGAGAGCAGAGTGGCGCAGCGGAAGCGTGCTGGGCCCATAACCCAGAGGTCGATGGATCGAAACCATCCTCTGCTAAACAGTTTCTTTTTAGATTTTAAGTGCGAACAAATTTTTTTTTTTAAATGTGTCGTTTCATGGCATGTCTCAGTGCCATTATACATTTGTTTTTACCTCTTCCAACAGTTTGTATAGGTCATACTGTTTACACAGTACCCCAGTGGCCTAAGACACTGGCCTCCTAAGCCATGGATTGTGAGTTCTAGTCTTTTCTGAAGTGGCTGAGAGCAGAGTGGCGCAGCGGAAGCGTGCTGGGCCCATAACCCAGAGGTCGATGGATCGAAACCATCCTCTGCTAAACAGTTTCTTTTTAGATTTTAAGTGCGAAAATTTTTTTTTTTTTTTTTTAAATGTGTCGTTTCATGGCATGTCTCAGTGCCATTATACATTTGTTTTTACCTCTTCCAACAGTTTGTATAGGTCATACTGTTTACACAGTACCCCAGTGGCCTAAGACACTGGCCTCCTAAGCCATGGATTGTGAGTTCTAGTCTTTTCTGAACTGGCTGAGAGCAGAGTGGCGCAGCGGAAGCGTGCTGGGCCCATAACCCAGAGGTCGATGGATCGAAACAATCCTCTGCTAAACAGTTTATTTTTAGATTTTAACTGCGAACACATTTATTTTTTAAAATGTGTCGTTTCATGGCATGTCTCAGTGCCATTATACATTTGTTTTTACCTCTTCCAACAGTTTGTATAGGTCATACTGTTTACACAGTACCCCAGTGGCCTAAGACACTGGCCTCCTAAGCCATGGATTGTGAGTTCTAGTCTTTTCTGAAGTGGCTGAGAGCAGAGTGGCGCAGCGGAAGCGTGCTGGGCCCATAACCCAGAGGTCGATGGATCGAAACCATCCTCTGCTAAACAGTTTCTTTTTAGATTTTAAGTGCGAAAATTTTTTTTTTTTAAATGTGTCGTTTCATGGCATGTCTCAGTGCCATTATACATTTGTTTTTACCTCTTCCAACAGTTTGTATAGGTCATACTGTTTACACAGTACCCCAGTGGCCTAAGACACTGGCCTCCTAAGCCATGGATTGTGAGTTCTAGTCTTTTCTGAAGTGGCTGAGAGCAGAGTGGCGCAGCGGAAGCGTGCTGGGCCCATAACCCAGAGGTCGATGGATCGAAACCATCCTCTGCTAAACAGTTTCTTTTTAGATTTTAAGTGCGAACAAAATTTTTTTTTTAAATGTGTCGTTTCATGGCATGTCTCAGTGCCATTATACATTTGTTTTTACCTCTTCAAACAGTTTGTATAGGTCATACTGTTTACACAGTACCCCAGTGGCCTAAGACACTGGCCTCCTAAGCCATGGATTGTGAGTTCTAGTCTTTTCTGAAGTGACTGAGAGCAGAGTGGCGCAGCAGAAGCGTGCTGGGCCCATAACCCAGAGGTCGATGGATCGAAACCATCCTCTGCTAAACAGTTTCTTTTTAGATTTTAAGTGCGAACAAATTTAAAAAAAAAATGTGTCGTTTCATGGCATGTCTCAGTGCCATTATACATTTGTTTTTACCTCTTCCAACAGTTTGTATAGGTCATACTGTTTACACAGTACCCCAGTGGCCTAAGACACTGGCCTCCTAAGCCATGGATTGTGAGTTCTAGTCTTTTTTTTGAAGTGGCTGAGAGCAGAGTGGCGCAGCGGAAGCGTGCTGGGCCCATAACCCAGAGGTCGATGGATCGAAACCATCCTCTGCTAAACAGTTTCTTTTTAGATTTTAAGTGCGAACAAATTTTTTTAAATGTGTCGTTTCATGGCATGTCTCAGTGCCATTATACATTTGTTTTTACCTCTTCCAACAGTTTGTATAGGTCATACTGTTTACACAGTACCCCAGTGGCCTAAGACACTGGCCTCCTAAGCCATGGATTGTGAGTTCTAGTCTTTTCTGAAGTGGCTGAGAGCAGAGTGGAGCAGCGGAAGCGTGCTGGGCCCATAACCCAGAGGTCGATGGATCGAAACCATCCTCTTCTAAAAAGTTTCTTTTTAGATTTTAAGTGCGAACAAAAAAAATTTAAAAATGTGTCGTTTCATGGCATGTCTCATTGCCATTATACATTTGTTTTTACCTCTTCCAACAGTTTGTATAGGTCATACTGTTTACACAGTACCCCAGTGGCCTAAGACACTGGCCTCCTAAGCCATGGATTGTGAGTTCTAGTCTTTTCTGAAGTGGCTGAGAGCAGAGTGGAGCAGCGGAAGCGTGCTGGGCCCATAACCCAGAGGTCGATGGATCGAAACCATCCTCTTCTAAACAGTTTCTTTTTAGATTTTAAGTGCGAACAAATTTTTTTTTTTTTAAATGTGTCGTTTCATGGCATGTCTCAGTGCCATTATACATTTGTTTTTACCTCTTCCAACAGTTTGTATAGGTCATACTGTTTACACAGTACCCCAGTGGCCTAAGACACTGGCCTCCTAAGCCATGGATTGTGAGTTCTAGTCTTTTCTGAAGTGGCTGAGAGCAGAGTGGCGCAGCGGAAGCGTGCTGGGCCCATAACCCAGAGGTCGATGGATCGAAACCATCCTCTGCTAAACAGTTTCTTTTTAGATTTTAAGTGCGAACAATTTTTTTTTAAAAATGTGTCGTTTCATGGCATGTCTCAGTGCCATTATACATTTGTTTTTACCTCTTCCAACAGTTTGTATAGGTCATACTGTTTACACAGTACCCCAGTGGCCTAAGACACTGGCCTCCTAAGCCATGGATTGTGAGTTCTAGTCTTTTCTGAAGTGGCTGAGAGAGCAGAGTGGCGCAGCGGAAGCGTGCTGGGCCCATAACCCAGAGGTCGATGGATCGAAACCATCCTCTGCTAAACAGTTTCTTTTTAGATTTTAAGTGCGAACAAAAAATTTTTTTAAAAAAATGTGTCGTTTCATGGCATGTCTCAGTGCCATTATACATTTGTTTTTACCTCTTCCAACAGTTTGTATAGGTCATACTGTTTACACAGTACCCCAGTGGCCTAAGACACTGGCCTCCTAAGCCATGGATTGTGAGTTCTAGTCTTTTCTGAAGTGGCTGAGAGCAGAGTGGCGCAGCGGAAGCGTGCTGGGCCCATAACCCAGAGGTCGATGGATCGAAACCATCCTCTGCTAAACAGTTTCTTTTTAGATTTTAAGTGCGAACATTTTTTTTTTTTTTTTTAAATGTGTCGTTTCATGGCATGTCTCAGTGCCATTATACATTTGTTTTTACCTCTTCCAACAGTTTGTATAGGTCATACTGTTTACACAGTACCCCAGTGGCCTAAGACACTGGCCTCCTAAGCCATGGATTGTGAGTTCTAGTCTTTTCTGAAGTGGCTGAGAGCAGAGTGGCGCAGCGGAAGCGTGCTGGGCCCATAACCCAGAGGTCGATGGATCGAAACCATCCTCTGCTAAACAGTTTCTTTTTAGATTTTAAGTGCGATTTTTTTTTTTTTTAAATGTGTCGTTTCATGGCATGTCTCAGTGCCATTATACATTTGTTTTTACCTCTTCCAACAGTTTGTATAGGTCATACTGTTTACACAGTACCCCAGTGGCCTAAGACACTGGCCTCCTAAGCCATGGATTGTGAGTTCTAGTCTTTTCTGAAGTGGCTGAGAGCAGAGTGGCGCAGCGGAAGCGTGCTGGGCCCATAACCCAGAGGTCGATGGATCGAAACCATCCTCTGCTAAACAGTTTCTTTTTAGATTTTAAGTGCGAACAAATTTTTTTTTTAAAAAATGTGTCGTTTCATGGCATGTCTCAGTGCCATTATACATTTGTTTTACCTCTTCCAACAGTTTGTATAGGTCATACTGTTTACACAGTACCCCAGTGGCCTAAGACACTGGCCTCCTAAGCCATGGATTGTGAGTTCTAGTCTTTTCTGAAGTGGCTGAGAGCAGAGTGGCGCAGCGGAAGCGTGCTGGGCCCATAACCCAGAGGTCGATGGATCGAAACCATCCTCTGCTAAACAGTTTCTTTTTAGATTTTAAGTGCGAATTTTTTTTTTTTTAAAAAAATGTGTCGTTTCATGGCATGTCTCAGTGCCATTATACATTTGTTTTTACCTCTTCCAACAGTTTGTATAGGTCATACTGTTTACACAGTACCCCAGTGGCCTAAGACACTGGCCTCCTAAGCCATGGATTGTGAGTTCTAGTCTTTTCTGAAGTGGCTGAGAGCAGAGTGGCTCAGCGGAAGCGTGCTGGGCCCATAACCCAGAGGTTGATGGATTGAAACCATCCTCTGCTAAACAGTTTCTTTTTAGATTTTAAGTGCAAATTTTTTTTTTTTTAAATGTGTCGTTTCATGGCATGTCTCAGTGCCATTATACATTTGTTTTTACCTCTTCCAACAGTTTGTATAGGTCATACTGTTTACACAGTACCCCAGTGGCCTAAGACACTGGCCTCCTAAGCCATGGATTGTGAGTTCTAGTCTTTTCTGAAGTGGCTGAGAGCAGAGTGGCGCAGCGGAAGCGTGCTGGGCCCATAACCCAGAGGTCGATGGATCGAAACCATCCACTGCTAAACAGTTTCTTTTTAGATTTTAAGTGCGAACAAATTTTTTTTTTTTTAAATGTGTCGTTTCATGGCATGTCTCAGTGCCATTATACATTTGTTTTTACCTCTTCCAACAGTTTGTATAGGTCATACTGTTTACACAGTACCCCAGTGGCCTAAGACACTGGCCTCCTAAGCCATGGATTGTGAGTTCTAGTCTTTTCTGAAGTGGCTGAGAGCAGAGTGGCGCAGCGGAAGCGTGCTGGGCCCATAACCCAGAGGTCGATGGATCGAAACCATCCTCTGCTAAACAGTTTCTTTTTAGATTTTAAGTGCGAAAAAAAAAAAAAAAATGTGTCGTTTCATGGCATGTCTCAGTGCCATTACACATTTGTTTTTACCTCTTCCAACAGTTTGTATAGGTCATACTGTTTACACAGTACCCCAGTGGCCTAAGACACTGGCCTCCTAAGCCATGGATTGTGAGTTCTAGTCTTTTCTGAAGTGGCTGAGAGCAGAGTGGCGCAGCGGAAGCGTGCTGGGCCCATAACCCAGAGGTCGATGGATCGAAACCATCCTCTGCTAAACAGTTTCTTTTTAGATTTTAAGTGCGAACAAATTTTTTTTTTTTTTTAAATGTGTCGTTTCATGGCATGTCTCAGTGCCATTATACATTTGTTTTTACCTCTTCCAACAGTTTGTATAGGTCATACTGTTTACACAGTACCCCAGTGGCCTAAGACACTGGCCTCCTAAGCCATGGATTGTGAGTTCTAGTCTTTTCTGAAGTGGCTGAGAGCAGAGTGGCGCAGCGGAAGCGTGCTGGGCCCATAACCCAGAGGTCGATGGATCGAAACCATCCTCTGCTAAACAGTTTCTTTTTAGATTTTAAGTGCGAACAAATTTTTTTTTTTTTTTTTTTAAATGTGTCGTTTCATGGCATGTCTCAGTGCCATTATACATTTGTTTTTACCTCTTCCAACAGTTTGTATAGGTCATACTGTTTACACAGTACCCCAGTGGCCTAAGACACTGGCCTCCTAAGCCATGGATTGTGAGTTCTAGTCTTTTCTGAAGTGGCTGAGAGCAGAGTGGCGCAGCGGAAGCGTGCTGGGCCCATAACCCAGAGGTCGATGGATCGAAACCATCCTCTGCTAAACAGTTTCTTTTTTTTTAGATTTTAAGTGCGAACAAATTTTTTTTTTTTTTTTTAAATGTGTCGTTTCATGGCATGTCTCAGTGCCATTATACATTTGTTTTTACCTCTTCCAACAGTTTGTATAGGTCATACTGTTTACACAGTACCCCAGTGGCCTAAGACACTGGCCTCCTAAGCCATGGATTGTGAGTTCTAGTCTTTTCTGAAGTGGCTGAGAGCAGAGTGGCGCAGCGGAAGCGTGCTGGGCCCATAACCCAGAGGTCGATGGATCGAAACCATCCTCTGCTAAACAGTTTCTTTTTAGATTTTAAGTGCGAACAATTTTTTTTAAAAATGTGTCGTTTCATGGCATGTCTCAGTGCCATTATACATTTGTTTTTACCTCTTCCAACAGTTTGTATAGGTCATACTGTTTACACAGTACCCCAGTGGCCTAAGACACTGGCCTCCTAAGCCATGGATTGTGAGTTCTAGTCTTTTCTGAAGTGGCTGAGAGCAGAGTGGCGCAGCGGAAGCGTGCTGGGCCCATAACCCAGAGGTCAATGGATCGAAACCATCCTCTGCTAACCAGATTGATTTTAAAAATGAAACGCAAACAGAAATTAGAAAGCTAAATTTTATTTGCATCTCTCAGTGCTATCCAGTACACATTGTTTTTACTGCTTCTATCAGTTCGTACTGTTTGCAGAAGGTAAACAGTGCCCCAGTGGCCTAAGACACTGGCCTCCTAAGCCATGGATTGTGAGTTCTAGTCTTTTCTGAAGTGGCTGAGAGCAGAGTGGCGCAGCGGAAGCGTGCTGGGCCCATAACCCAGAGGTCGATGGATCGAAACCATCCTCTGCTAAACAGTTTCTTTTTAGATTTTAAGTGCGAACAAAATTTTTTTTTTTTTTTAAAAAAATGTGTCGTTTCATGGCATGTCTCAGTGCCATTATACATTTGTTTTTACCTCTTCCAACAGTTTGTATAGGTCATACTGTTTACACAGTACCCCAGTGGCCTAAGACACTGGCCTCCTAAGCCATGGATTGTGAGTTCTAGTCTTTTCTGAAGTGGCTGAGAGCAGAGTGGCGCAGCGGAAGCGTGCTGGGCCCATAACCCAGAGGTCGATGGATCGAAACCATCCTCTGCTAAACAGTTTCTTTTTAGATTTTAGTTCGAACAAAAAAATTTTTTTTTTTTTTTAAATGTGTCGTTTCATGGCATGTCTCAGTGCCATTATACATTTGTTTTTACCTCTTCCAACAGTTTGTATAGGTCATACTGTTTACACAGTACCCCAGTGGCCTAAGACACTGGCCTCCTAAGCCATGGATTGTGAGTTCTAGTCTTTTCTGAAGTGGCTGAGAGCAGAGTGGCGCAGCGGAAGCGTGCTGGGCCCATAACCCAGAGGTCGATGGATCGAAACCATCCTCTGCTAAACAGTTTCTTTTTAGATTTTAAGTGCGAACAATTTTTTTTTTTAAATGTGTCGTTTCATGGCATGTCTCAGTGCCATTATACATTTGTTTTTACCTCTTCCAACAGTTTGTATAGGTCATACTGTTTACACAGTACCCCAGTGGCCTAAGACACTGGCCTCCTAAGCCATGGATTGTGAGTTCTAGTCTTTTCTGAAGTGGCTGAGAGCAGAGTGGCGCAGCGGAAGCGTGCTGGGCCCATAACCCAGAGGTCGATGGATCGAAACCATCCTCTGCTAAACAGTTTCTTTTTAGATTTTAAGTGCGAACAAAAAAAATTTTTTTTTTTAAAAAAATGTGTCGTTTCATGGCATGTCTCAGTGCCATTATACATTTGTTTTTACCTCTTCCAACAGTTTGTATAGGTCATACTGTTTACACAGTACCCCAGTGGCCTAAGACACTGGCCTCCTAAGCCATGGATTGTGAGTTCTAGTCTTTTCTGAAGTGGCTGAGAGCAGAGTGGCGCAGCGGAAGCGTGCTGGGCCCATAACCCAGAGGTCAATGGATCGAAACCATCCTCTGCTAACCAGATTGATTTTAAAAATGAAACGCAAACAGAAATTAGAAAGCTAAATTTTATTTGCGTCTCTCAGTGCTATCCAGTACACATTGTTTTTACTGCTTCTATCAGTTCGTACTGTTTGCAGAAGGTAAACAGTGCCCCAGTGGCCTAAGATAACACTGGCCTCCTAAGCCATGGATTGTGAGTTCTAGTCTTCTAGTCTTTCTGAAGTGGCTGAGAGCAGAGTGGCGCAGCGGAAGCGTGCTGGGCCCATAACCCAGAGGTCGATGGATCGAAACCATCCTCTGCTAAACAGTTTCTTTTTAGATTTTAAGTGCGAACAAAAAAACTAAAAAAAATGTGTCGTTTCATGGCATGTCTCAGTGCCATTATACATTTGTTTTTACCTCTTCCAACAGTTTG